>NC_069503.1:529493532-529531032 GCF_027579735.1 Bombina bombina
TAACCTGTCCACCTGCTCTGATGAGGCGGACAGACATCGCCGGAAATCAACCCGATCGAGTACGATCGGGTTGATTGACACCTCCCTGCTGGCGTCCCATTGGCCGCGAGTCTGCAGGGGGCGGCGTTGCACCAGCAGCTCTTGTGAGCTGCTGGTGCAATGCTGAATACGGCGAGTGTATTACTCGCCATATTCAGTGAGGTCTGTTGGATCTGATCCGCACTGTCGGATCAGGTCCGACAGACCTTGATAAATCGAGGCCAAGTCTTGTTCAAAGAGCAAGCTTTTTTTCAATGACTTTTGATTTTTTTTTTTAAAGTTAATTTATTTATTTTTTGCATTTAGCTTGATTTTGCTGTTATATAGTTTCTACTTTTTTTTCTAATTCAACCACTGTCAAATCTAATAGAATGCCATAGAAAAAGATGTAAAAATCTAAATACATTATAGTTTCACATGGAAAGCTGACATGGGGATAAAAATATACTTTTATGCAGATCTTTTGAAAAGCAATGATTAAAAGGCCCAAACACAATAAATAATTCAATAAAATAGTATTTTTAAAGTGTGTTAAAAGTATTTATTGTACAAAAAAAAGTTAAGTTACATTTGTAATTTTGATTTTGAAGCTATCTAATGTTGAGTTGCATGTCCCTTTAAGGCCTGATTTCTCCTTGGCTGATAAGCAGATCTCCCACTGCTTAAATGCATGAAAACTATTTTCTATTCTCTTTACAGGAACACCTGTTTTACAAAAATCAAAGAAAAAACTCTAATTATATATGGACCAACCTTGACTGCTCCCTTTGGCCACCTGTTTATTTTATTCTGAAACTGATTTTAGTGGGTCCTCATATAGATGCAAATAAGACAAAATTATTTTTATGTCCCTTATATTGCTCATATACCTAATAAATCATCTACCACTCTTGATATACTGGTTTTAAGCCAGTTGTGTTAGTAGCCCATAAAAAAGTCAGACACCACCACTTGTTCCACGTGATTACAGAGTCCATTTGTTAGGTGAGTTGAGAACAATAAAATAAAGTTTATTTTTATGACATATTACAAGACATGTTACTATGAATAACATTCTGTGAATAGATGAAGAAGCCATGAAATGCAATAAAATAAACTTGTTAAAATTCCCTCAATTCCTTCATCAGCATGTCAGTCACTGAGTCAGCTTACCAGAACCAATACAAATGTCAGTTCAGTTAGTCTGAATGATAGAGTTGTACAGTCTTCCAACCACATAAACAACAAGTGCCAAAATGGCAAGAAAGAAAACCCTCAAATATATGAAGGGTCTTAATAAAATGGAAGCTGAAAGAATTTTCTATATAAAAAAAAAAAGATATACCAAAACAAGGAGTCACTATCCTACATTACTACATTAGAGAGTAGCAGATTTAGGAGAAATGCAAATCTACCAACATTTGTGGCTGAGAATGCGGGACACCGGTGGTTGATAGGTGCCCATCACCATGTTGTGGGAGGAGCTAGGTTGGGAGGCAAGGGATCATGGGTGGTTAGTGGGCAAGATAGTTTGTTTAAGGAGAATGTTTCTCTCAGCTAATACATTACTCAAAGGAAATTCTCTAAACCAGAGTTTCCAATCTCTTCAAACAAGAGTGACACAATGAGCCCCATGCACTAAAAGGTCGAGCGGACAAGCTTCTCAACTCGAGAAGTTGTACGCTCGCCTTCGCTACATACTGGCAGTGGACAAACAGGATCCACTGCCCATATGTGTCAATCACCGAGAGCGAGTGTGCTCTCTGTGATTTTCCCTCGCCACCTCAGAGGTTGCGTAGGGTGTAAGAAGCAGCGTTGTAATAACCGCTGCTTATTACATTGTGAGAAACAGGCTCGCATATGCGAACCTGCCCCGCAAGGGCTCCCAAGCAGCTTTCGCTGCTTAGTACATGGAGCCCTATGATGATGATTTTCACTTAAAGGAGAGATGAATAATTCTTAGAATTTCTATTAAAGGAAACAAAAATATACACGTCTAAATAAACCAACTTTAAATGAACAATGTTTTCACAAGATATATCTGACATTTCTTATACATGATTGTTCCAACAAACATACCTCTCAATATTTTCAAACGTGAATCTGGCACTGGGTTTAAGGGGTGTGGCTTAAAGGGACATGACACCCAAATGTTTTCTTTTATGATTTAGAAACAGCATGCAATTTTAAACAACTTTCCAAGTTACTTAAATTATCTAATTTGCTTCATTCTCTTGATATCTTTTGTTGAAAAGCATATCTAAATAGGCTGAGTAGTGCTGATTGGTGGCTGCACATAGATGCCTTGTGTGATGTTGGCTCTCCCATGAGCATTGTTATTTTTTCAACAAAGGATATCTGAATAATTCAATTAAATAATATAAGTAAATTGGAATATTGTTTAAAATTGCATTCTCTATCTGAATCACAAAATAAAAATGTTGGGTTTCATGTCCCTTTAAGAACAAGTAGATACAACTGGGTAAGGTGTGTACAAGGATGGGCAATGTATGGCAGGGCATATACAGAAATGGGAGCACGTTGAAGTTGGAGGGTTGGGGATTATATGTTAATCTGTGGTTGCAGGGACTGAGACATTCTCTTTATCTCAAAAGCAAAAAAACCCTGATAAAATGCTTTGAAGATCCCTAAGTCTTATGTTACACCTACCAGGAATGGGGTATATTGCTGAATTCACTCCAATTATCAAATTTGCTTCATTCTATTAGTATCCTTTTTGAAGGAGCAGGAATACACAACTGGGAGTTATCTAAACACATTGTATGAGCAAATGACAAGAGACATATATGTGCAACCAACAATCAACAGCTAGCTCCCAGTAGTGCACTGCTGCTCCTGAGCATACATAGATATAAAGAAGCAAATAAGATAATAAAAGTAAACTGGAAAATGATTTAAAATGACATGCTCTATCTATCCCAATCATGAAAGTTTAATTGTGACTTTACTGTCCCTTTAAATGGACCTTCTATTAAACACTAAACTTTCATGCCATTACAAAAAACTTTTCAATTTACGTCCATTATAAAAATGTGCACAATCTTTTTCTATGCACACAGATAATTCCTTGATGAGAATGAACAGTGTGGGAATCTGAACTACAGCAGGAGGGACAAATGAATAACGTAACAAAAACATCACTAAACTTACAAAGCAGAAGTGCATTTTCCCTTTCTTCATCGCCATCTAGTTGCAATATCTTATAACTGCAATGTAATCCTATTCTATTCAAGGAACTAGAAATGAACTGTACCTTCAGCTAATGCATCTTTCAATATTCCCACCCCAAAAAAAATAATAATAATCCAGGGGGGAATTTGTATCTGAGAAATTAACTAGGTTAAATGAGCAGTCTACTGTGCAAGCTGCAGATAATAGGACCTTGTATTTCGATTTAGAAGCACCCTTTAAAAAGGACTGGGCTCTATCTCTCTCCCACCCACCTCTGGGAAACTTATTTCTTCTGATGTATATTTTTTACATAGGTTTTCTGTAATCAATACTCATGTACTGATATTTTTAGTATAGGTGGAGGTTTCAGAAGGAAAACAAACTATTTGACATGACAACATAAGTGAGCTATTTGTAAACAATAATATGCACTACAGATGGTAAAATAGACCATTAGGAACACATTAAAGGGGAGAACATTTTACAATACACTGTCCCATTAAGGGTGTTTAGACCACACCCACAAAATGTTCCATAGCTCCACCCACTCTACGCTACCAAATATAAATTATACAGAATATGCACAAAATATTAAATACTTTTTTTACTGCAATCTTATCTGCAAATTGCAGATGATTTGCAGATGTCAGTTTATTATATCTTATATATTATTTTTCCTTTTTCTGTCCCATTGTAAATTGCAGGGTACTCGGATGCCAAAATATGCAAACAAACATGTACATAAGACTAAGAAAGACTTCATGTGGCCGAATTATCATTGTGCGGGAGGACATGATGCGTTGTAGCAGATCATATCCGTTGCACATCGATAAAAGCCGACAGCTTACCCTGACGGCATTTATCAATGCACAAGCATTTCTAGTGAAATGCTTGTGCAATGCCGCCCCCTCAGCCCTGCACATTCGTATCTGATCGGGCTGATTGCTGTCCGCTGCCTCAGAGGTGGCGGACGAGTTAAGGAGCAGCGGTTTTAGGACCGCTGCTTTTTAACTCCTGTCTCCAGTGATCTGGAAACTATGGTGGTAGATTGCAGCATTCGCTGCTTGTTAAATCTTCCCTTAAGTCTCCCTTAAGCCTTAAATTTCCATAGCCACAGACATTTCATGCCAATCCCACACATCAGAACTGGTTTTTATAATGTGGGGTACACTCCTGTGACAATAATGCAATAAATAGTAGGTCAGAAACAGAGACTGTCCCCGTAAAATAGTGACAGTTGGCAAGTCTACAATCATTTGTGTAATTAATAGTTAAAGGGGCAGTCAAAACCAGAATTGTTGTTGTTTAAAAAGAAAGATAATCCCTTTATTACCCATTCCCCAGTTTTGCATAACCAACACTGTTATAACAATACACATGTTACCTCTGTAATTACCTTGTATCTAAGCTTCTGACTGCCCCCTTATTTCAGTTCTTTTGACAGACTTGCATTTTAGCCAATCAGTGCTCACTTCTAGGTCACTTCACGTGCATGAGATCAAAGTTATCTATATGAAACACATGAACTAATGCCCTCTAGTGGTCAAAATGCATTCAGATTAGAGGCAGTCTTCAAGGTCTAAGAAATTAGCATATGAACCTCCTAGGTTTAGCTTTCAACTAAGAATACCAAGAGAACAAAGCAAAATTGGTGATAAAAGTAAATTGGGAAGTTGTTTCAAATTATATGCCCTATTTAATTCATGAAGGTTTTTTTTTTTTGGACCTAACTGTCCCTTTAACTTCAACCATGATGTTTCAAAAACATTCAAATTCCAACAAATTCCAAATAGTGGAAAACCCTCTGATGGCTTATATCGTATTCTCTTCTACTGCATTTCTATCAGGCATCCCCGGCCTATTCAACTTTAGTATTCCAGTAAATAAAGGGATACTGCACTATCAAATTTGCTTTCCCCAAATGTGTTCCAAATGACTTGTTATACCTACTGCAGACTATTAAATATATACGGAATCATTCTTTCATATTTGTTTTTATATTTTAAATAGTTGATTTTGTTGATTATAGCCATCACGTTCTCTGTCCATTTTTTAAAAATACAATTTAAATCCCAGTTAACATTTAAATGACTGTACAGGTAGCCCTCAGTTTACGCCGGGGTTAGGTTCCAGGAGGAATGGTTGTAATAGAAACCGTTGTAAATTGAAACACAGTTTATAATGTAAGTCAATGGGAAGTGAGGGAGTTAGGTTCCAGGCTCCTCTCAAAATTGTCATAAGTAACACCTAATACATTATTTTTAAAGCTTTGAAATGAAGACTTTAAATTCTAAACAGCATTATAAATCTAAAAATATAGATTGTATCATCATCAAACTAAGTTTAATGAACAAAAACATTTGCTAAACATCACCTAATAACATAATCACACAACAGACTGCATCATCATCAAACTAAGTTTAATGAACAAAAATGTTGTTTTACTTGCATTTTTCTGCAATCAGTTCTCTGCATTGTTAGCATGTTAGATAATATTGGGTCTGCACCTATTCTATGCATTTCAATCTGCAGTGATTAATAGGCAGTTATGCACCCTCACCTCAAGCAGCTGGGCAGGAAGATAATAGGGAAGTGCCTGCTAAATTGTGCTTGAGAGATCTGGTCTGATCTGTGTACACAGATCAATTTAAGGCTGTTAAGTTGCATAACTTTGCTGCAAAACAAGCGGACAGCTCGACCTACTGGCTATTTTAATTAGTGCATTGGTTTCCAAAAGCTTTTCAATAGCAGTCACATGACTGAAAAAAAAGGTTGTTATTCTGAAACGGCGCAAATTGAACTGGCGTAAACCGAGGGCCACCTGTATTTAATTATGTGTTTAATTTAAGACGGCAATTACATGTTTGGAAATTGAAACATCTTAGTTATAAAATGTCTTGAATTAATATTGATGGTTAAGTGAAAAACTGCTTTCAAACAAATTTAGACAGTGCTCATCAATATTGAATAACTTAGCTGCTAAGTTATACTTTTACTTTGGTTTCACTGAAGGTCTGGGAAATAACAAATATAGTTGTTGAGTTGTTTCTTCATTTTGTTTTTCATTGATCAATGGATCATGGATACAGCAGTATAGAAAATTTCAGGAAAGGTTGCGGTTTCAATGGGCAAAAACAGCTATTTTAAATAACAAAATAAATATAAAGCCATTAAAATAGAACATTGGGAAAACATTAAAGGAGAGGAGATTTTACAGTACACTGTCCCTTTTAAAATATTTTATTATACTATATTCCTGAACAAGACAAATAGCATTATCTTGTAAAAGCTGTGGAAAAATGATAGTGTTATATTATCCTTTTGGAGGACACCGAAGGACATTGAAGGGCTAAAAAAAATACTAAGCAGGATTTATTGCTTCTGTCATTATACTTTTTTTAAACTAAAGAGCGATGGTCTTGTAAAGTATGCAGAGATCCAGTTGATTTATTTGCTATTCATTTTGTTCCCCCTGGAGGAAAAGTCTGTTTATATAGTTACACTTACTTCATACAAACAGAAACATGCTTGGTTCAAAACTGTGCAGTAATTAGGATGATACACAGGTTGATCTCTTCCTTAGAAACATCTAAACATTATATAAATGAAATAAAAATAGTGACAACCAGTTTTATATAAACATGTAAACACAGGATGAAAGTTTATTTGTAATGTTATAAGTTAAAGGGACAGTGTACACCAATTTTCATATAATCATATAACTCCATGTAATAGACACTACTATAAAGCAGAATATGCACATATAGAGAGATATGGGAGCATTTTAAAGCCCTTGTATGGGTTCTTGATCTCCTCCTAGTGGCAGGAAATATATCCCATATGTTAAGAAGGACTGTGGAGCATTATTATTCTGAAAGAAAAAAATATATCAGGTAAGCATAAATGTTGTTTTTGTGATTGGCTGATGGCTGTCATGTGATGCATTAGGAAGGAAAATATAACTAACTGACATTTGTGAGAAAACCATTTACTACTCATTTGAAATTTAAAAATGTATTTTGCATTGTCGTTTTAGCATGCATTTATTAATTATGTTATTCTATTGTGTTTGGTGGCCCTTTACGTTATTGGAGTAAAATCCTTGACCCTGTTGAGGTACAGATAAATACCCTATGTCCTCTGATTCCCAAACACACTGTAGAAAGGCAGCCTCCTTTGACTGAAGATTAGGAACATGAGACAGAAGGAATCGCCCTCGAGGAGGTCTGGACTTGAAGCCTATCCGATAACCCTGAGAAATGATGTTTTTAACTCAGGGGTCCTGTACTGGCCTGCACCAGGCCTCCTGAAATAGACTTAATCTCCCCCCTTCCAGAACAGATTCTAGTTCGGGGACCACGCCTTCATGCTGATTTTGATGTGTTGTTGTACTTTTTGGATTGCTTGGACTTTGACCATGAATAACCAGGCTTTCAGGCTGACTTGGAGGGCTCAGGTTTCTAAAAAGAGGAGGTCTTCTAATCTACTGAGGATCGAAAGGAACAAAACTTATTTCCTCTTCTGTTCTCTTCTTTGGATTTTCTATCCTGAGGAAGAAAAGCTCCTTTACCACCAGTGACTATCTTAATAATGGAGTTCAATGGAGTCCATGGCCCCAATTTATCAAAGGTGTTGCGGACCTGATCCGACACTGCGGATCAGGTCCGCAACACCTCGCTAAATGCAGAGAGCAATACGCTCTCCGCATTTAACATTGCACCAGCAGCTCACAAAAGCTGCTGGCGCAACGCCGCCCCCTGCTGACTCGCGGCCAATCGGCCGCCAACAGGGAGGTGTCAATCAACCCGATCGTATACGATCGGGTTGATTTCCGCCGATTCCTGTCCGCCTGCTCAGAGCAGGCGGACAGGGTTATGGAGCAGCGGTCTTTAGACCGCTGCTTCATAAACTGTGTTTCTGGCGAGTCTGCAGACTCGCCAGAAACACGGCCCTTCAAGCTCCGTACGGAGCTTGATAAATGGGCCTGCAAGTCTGAACCAAATAGAATCTTCCCTTGGAAGGAAAGAGTCATCAGTCTATTTCCTGAGCTCATGTCTGCTGACCAATATTTTAACATTAAGGATCTCTTTGACAGCACCAGCACCATTTTAGGGAATCACACCATAGTGTTAGGTGCTAGGGAATCACACCATAGTGTTACTACTAAAGCCACACAAGTGAGAGAAACAGCCGGTCTAAGTAAATGCCAGTTTGAAGAAAGAGTTTCATTAAGAAGGACTCTACTGGTCCATTGGGTCTCTAAACAAAGTGCTATCCTCCATAGGGATAGTCATACGTTTGGCGAGAGTGGAAATAGCACCATCAATCTTAGGGATTGTTTCCCACACTTCCACATTCTGTTCTGGAATGGGGTATATTTTCCTAAATCTTGTGGAAGGGGAGTAAGGTATGCCTGGCTTTTTCCATTCCTTAGCAATATAGTCAGAGATGAAATCAGGGACCTGAAACACCTGTGGGATTATTGTTGGAGCTTTAAAAACAATATTTAACTGATTAAGATCCTTGTTTTCAGTCTTTAATACCTCCTGCATTGAACTGCATATATATTCCACCTTTAATCTAAATGCACTGTCATATTAAGGATCAGGCACAGGCTCTTGTTAATTTGATGACACTTCTCCATCAGAACTAGATATATTTGCTTTCTCAGAGTCAGAGCTCTGTAAGAGAACAGGAATGTGGGGTCGAGGGGAATGATTTTGCCCATTAACCTCATGAGATAAATCCCCAGATGTACACTTATGCTTACTTGATTTGGGGACAGCTGCTAAACAATCTGTCACAATATTTTACATGCTGCTTTTAAATTCAGGAGTAAAATCAGTAGAGTCCCCCTGCGTGACAAATATTGGGCATACTTCCCTTTGAGAAGTGGAAGGTTGTGTTTGGCTTGCAGGGGGTGACGGTTAAGTCCCCTGGCTATGCTGTACCTGTTTCAGAGTACCTACAAATAGCCTCTGGGCTGTGTCCTGTGTAAAGGCACTTACTTTAGGCAGCACCCCTCTACTGGCTTACAAAGCATGCCATCTATCTCAATGCAGTTTCAGCAGTATCCAATAGAGAGCCCATCCAGTGTAGGTATCAAGTACCGCAGAGGATTGCAGAAGGAAATATCTACAGGGGGAGACAAGGGACGAGTCCCTGTGATGCCTGATGGTAGTTATGGCTGAAGTCCCGTTAGGGAAATGCTGTGCACATAACAGGGTATTCCTGTTTCCCTGTATCATTCAGTTGCAGTGAAGAGTCTTTTCTGTCCTCTTTGTAAATTATACTCCCCAGGGACTCTGGGTCTCAAAAAGGTCTGAGCTCCCAATTTATAATTCATAAGCAAGTACCTGGAATAACCTCTATTCTCAACCATCTCCTACGAGGCCAAGAACAGAACTAGAGAGAGATGGAAGGTTGGAGGGTTGTCTTTTATGTGTTCTTGACCTCCTCCTAGTGGCGGGAAATATATCCCATATGTTATGGAGGACTATAAACCATTATTTTACAAAAGAAATGCATATACAGTACATATATCCCTTACATTTTGCACATGCTCAGTAGGAGCCGGTGCCTCAGGCAGTGTGCATAAAAAAGACTGTGCACATTTAGATAATGGAAGAGAATTAGAAAGTTGTTTAAAATTGTGTGCTCTATATGAATCATAGAAATTTAATTTTGACTGTCCCTTTATAACACACACAATCATAAATTACATAAAACTACTGAGAGGTCGGACATAACCAGTGACCTTGTTAAAAGATACAGGGAGTGAGCAGGCTATGCAAGCAATGGGTTTTACGAACATACACATCCAAGCAACTTGGGCTTGGTAAGTATTTTGAAAAACGGCAACTTTACTAAAAAGAAAGAAAATACATGCACACATATCTTAATATAATAATATGCTCATTAGCCCATCTCTCTTAACCTCACCTTACTTTTGAATTCATGAACTTCACACATTCCTAAAGACTCTCTCTCCCCCTCGCACCTCATCACAAAAACTCTCATTACTGCAAATCTCATCTCATGTCACTCTCCCTCTTGTTCATACTAGCTGCTGGTAAAAACATCTCTCCTAATCCTGGTCCCCCACAACTTCCTAGCCTTGCACACCCATGTGTGCCTTTCAATAGACTTCAAAAACAAAACTCTGGTAACCTTAATCTCATTACTCTTGCATCTAAAGCCACCAACCCCTTCACTTGTGCACTCTGGAACTTTTACTCTGTTTGCAACAAGCTCACTTCTATCCATGACCTCTTTATCTCCCACTCTCTGAATTTTCTGGCTCTCACAGACACCTGGCTCTCTCCATTAGACACTGCTTCCGCCACTGTACTGTCACATGGGGGTCTTCACTTCAGCAACACTCCTAGGTCTAATAATAGACAAGGAGGTGGTGTCAGTATTTTACTTTCCTCTCATTGCATCTTTAAACAAATACAGCCCTTTTCTTCCCTCACATTTTCTTCATTCGAAACACACAATTCGCTTATTCTCTCCCCTCTCTATACACGTTGCAGTCATATACTGCCCCCCTGGCTCATCAACTTTCTTTCTAGATCACTTTGCTGTCTGGCTACCTTATTTCCTTTCCTCAGACACCCCTGCCCTCATTCTTGGCGGCTTCAACCTCCCTGTTGACAATCCCACTGCCTACTCTGCAAAACAACTTCTGCAACTCACTTCCTCTTTCAGTCTGTCTCAATGGACTTACTCTCCCACTCACAAAGATGGTCACTCCCTTGATATGATTTTCAGCTATCAATGCACTATCTCAAACTTCACAAACTCCCCTTTTCCTCTTTTTGACTACCATCTCCTCACTTGTAACATCACATCCCTCCCTACAACTCTCCCTCCTTCTACCCCACACCTAACTTTACAGAAGCATCAAGTTATAAGATCAGCAACAGCTCGCTAGCTCTCTCAAACCTCTCCTCTCTTCCATCTTCTCCTTTTCCTGCCCTGATAAATCTATTTGCCACTACAACTACACCCTTACATCAGCCCTTGACAATCTGACCCCACCTACTATAGCTCAGAAATCATACACTCATTCTCAGCCCTGGCATACTCCTCGGACACGGTACCTTGAACTCTTACTATTCTGCCCTTAATCTATATAAGCAACATTACTTCTCCACTCTTATCTCTACTCTTTCTTTAAACAAAAAACATCTGTTCTCCACGTTGAATACTCTTCTCCACCCACCCCCACCTCCTACTACAACTTCTCTCTCAGCTCAAGATTTTGCCAGCTATTTCAATAAGAAAATCGACTCCATCAGAAATTAAATCATCTCTCAACATGCCAGTCTCACATCCCCTCAAAACCCACATAGCCATAAATGTATCTCTTTCACCCCTGTTACAGAGGATGAAGTTTCTGCCCTTATACTAGCCTCTCACCTCACTACCTGTCCCCTCGACCCCATTCCCTCACAGCTACTCCCCTCCCTCTCTTCTACCCTTACCCCTATACTCACACACATATTCAACCTCTCCCTAAGCACTGGTATTTTTTCCTCATCTCTTAAACACGCACTGGTCACACCTATCCTCAAAAAACCTTCTCTCAATCCAACCTCCCCATTCAACTTCCGCCCTATTTCCCTACTCCCTCAAAGCTTCTTGAAAAGCTAGTATATGTACGTCTATCCCATTTCCTTACACTAAACTCCCTCATTGACCCACTACCACTTTCTGTTGGGGTACCGTAAGGCTCTATCCTCGATCCCCTCCTCTTCTCAATCTACACATCATCATTAGGTTCCTTAACAAAGTCCCACGGGTTTCAATATCATTTGTATGCCGATGACACCCAAATCTACTTCTCGTCACCAGACCTATCTTCTTCCTTGCAAACCCGTGTCGCTAACTATCTTTCTCATATCTAATCTTGGATGTCTTTTCACTACCTTAAGCTAAATCTCTCCAGAACTGAGCTCCTTATTTTCCCCCCTTCTTCAAAAATCTCCACCTAACTATTGATAACTCCATCATTACCCCTACCCCACATGCTTGATGTCTTGGGGTCACACTTAACATCACTCCTCACATTCAGTCCTTGGCTAAAGCCTGCCGCTTCCACCTTAAAAACATCTTTAAAATTAGACATTTCCTTGCACAAGACATAACTAAGATTTTAATCCACTCTCTCATCCTTTCCCGCCTCGACTACTGCAACTCCATCCTCTCTGGTCTCTCTAGCTGCTGCCTATCTCCTTTACAATCCATAATAAATGCCCCTGCCAGGCTTATCTTGCATACACGTCGCTGTTCATCTGCTGCACCTCTCTGCCAATCCCTTCACTAGCTTCCTCTTGCCTCCAGGCTTAAACACAAAATTCTCACTCTGACATACAAAGCCCTCAACTGCACTGCTCCTCCCTACATCTCAGACCTTGTCTCCAGATACTCTCCCTCCTGACCCCTTCGCTCTGCTCATGATCCCCTACTCTTCTCCTCTCTTGTTACCTCCTCACATTCTCGTTTACAAGACTTCTCCAGACTGGCTCCCATCTTGTGGAACTCTCTGCCTTGCTTCACAAGACTCTCCCCTAGTTTTGAAAGCTTCAAGCACTCCCTAAAGACTCTACTATTCAGAGATGCATACAACCTACACTAACCTTTCAAAACTCCATTGCTATCTCCTTGAACCCCTTAGCATGTAAGCCTATGAGCCCAGCTGTTTGTAGATCACCCTCATAAGAGCCGACTACAACAGTGCAACTCTCGGCAGGGCCCTATACCCATTTGATCCCTATAAATGTTACCTTGTATACCGCTTATGTTTATAGCGCTGCAGAATCTGTTGGCACTCTACAAATACCTGATGATAATAATAATATGAAACATTAGTTGGCATACTTTAAATTACATAATAAAAAGGATAGACAAAAAAATTGAGTGCACAATGTCCCTATAATATTTGGGGGGGGGGGGGTAATTAAGAGGAGGCTAACAAAGAAGGTTAAGATACAGAACACACAATAAATGGAACCCTTTGCAGCTCAATTAGGGTGCTACACGTGCGTTTGGAGGTGCATAGCATCCCTCAGCAACCTCATAGAACTGCCACTGGTTGCTCTCATAAAAGCAGAGGGTCCTCACAAGATAAAAGGAGCTGTATCTGCTCTGAAGGTTTCACTTGTGCATACTGATGGCATAAAAGGTGCTGCAGGTGCATATGTCTGCTCACAGTTTCACTTGGGCATATAGATAGCATTGAAGGTGCTGCAGGGGCATGTATTTGTTTTGATGTCTCACTTGGGTATACTGCTGGCATAAAAAGGATTGCAGGGAAATACATCTGCTCTAAGACTCACTTGGGTATACAGCAGGCATTAAAAAAAAGCTGCAGGGGCATGTATCTGCTATGAGGTTTCTCTTGGGCATACAGACTAGCTAGAAGGGGCATGCATTTGTGGGGGTTAAACACTGAGTATTGTAGGGTCACTAATGTTAAAATTACATACTCAAATTAGAGTGAGTCATTTTTCCACTATAATGGCCTTTTGAATTTATTTAGTCCTAATATAAAAACAATAAGGTCATGAATTAACATAAACTATTTTAAATGTATAAACACTAAATAGTAATTATACAGTGAATTGCTACTTTCTATGTATTTACTTTTTTGATTTGTCTACAGTTAGGTCATAGATTATCTATTTATCCAGCCTCACTGGTCGAAAACAATGGGTGCTTTGTTAGAATACATAGGAATGGAATAGAACACTATCCAAATGAGAATACGGCTCATTTGCATGAATGGAATAAAATGGCATTCTGTCTCATTCTCAGCTGGTCGCTGCTCTTATTCTGAGACTCACATTCTTTTTATGTAACACACAAGCAACACAAATATATTGAGAGTTCTTTATAGTAGGGTAGGATAAAGCTGCCACAAAGATCCGATACTAATTTAGAATGAACCTTAACAAATTCCTACACCCCCATTAAGAATTTACTGATCTCATATCCAATTTTAATCGTCAAATGCATTATGTGGGTTTTGGAATTGAGATCAGACGTAGACATGCAACTTGATGCTAGCTGGGATATGTAAGTGCTGACTTACAGGCGAGCACATGTTCTGTTAATTTAAGGCACCATATTTATAGCATTTTACTCCAAAATATTTATTTTTAGCACTGGAAAATTTCTATGTTTAACATTTTCAGCACACTATGATTTTGCAGTTTGCATTCAAATGGAAAAGACTGTAAAATTTAAAAGCTGCTGCTATGAATTATATGGAATTAGATGACTAGATATCTCCAATTTTCATGGACGCCTTATATATGACACCCTTATCCACGCAAAAAAAACTAAAATAATCAACTGTATTAGTGCACTGCATTAAAAAGCACTTTAAAAAATGAAAGGGGCATACAAATTGCTAAAAGAAAAAGCGCTAATAGGCAAAATGTATCATTGCAAGTGGACAGATTTGCAAGTAGTTTCTTGTTCAACAGCGCCCCCTGCTCCTGCGCAACCAATTGCACTAGAGCAAAGCAGGTGATTATTGATCTCGCCACCTCCGAGATGGCGGAGAGACCAAATAAGCAGTTTCTGCTTTTTAAAGGGATATGAAACATGCAACTTTAAGCAACTTTCTATTTTACTCCTTTTATCCATTTTTCTTCGTTCTCTTAGTATCTTTTTTTGAAAAAGCAGGAATGTAAGCTTAGGAGCTGGCCCATTTTTGGTTCAGAACCTGGGTAGCTCTTGTTGATTAGTGGCTAAAAAATGTGGGTTGCAGCTATGCTCCCCCCCCAAAAAAAAAAATAACAGGAAATTGTTGTCTGTGTTGTTAAAGAGACAGTTAAACAAACCCTTGACATTTTTATGTAAACTGTTTAGTTATATGTAATAAAACTATTTTGCAATATAGTTTCATTATTTATTTTGCCCCATATCATGTAATTTAGGTCTTAAAATTGAGCAATTTATAATTCTCAGAATGTAAAATGCACTCTGCTGATTTCTGGGGAGCGATCCGATATATGGCGTAGTTTTCGGCGCAAGCGAGGGAACCCGGCCGCCCGTAATTTCACCTCGCACATCGGGCTATCCAATATACGGCGCCGTCAGATGCTAAAGTGGCGTAAGTAGGACAAACTGGCGTTGTTACGAAAAGTGCGCAAATACACATTTTAGTCGTCGCAAGTACTTACGCCAGTGTTTTGTTCACGTAAAGTCTCAATAAAGTGTAGTTTTATGCAAATTTGGCTAAGACTCGTAAAAATTACCCGCGACTCCATCTAAAAATCCGCAATGTAATTACGCTATTCAAAAGTCATATATAAACCCATGCGCAGCCGCCATTTTCTTCAGTGTGTTTGGATGGTTCGTTGAGCTACAGCACACTACAGTGAGTTTAGGATTAGTAAGAGTAGTGAGAGAGGCGCAGCATAATAGTTAGTTAAGTCGGATTTTTGTTTGGGTAAGCTTGTACATTTACTTACACTTATTTTTACTTATTGCACACATATTGCATACATACATATACAAAATACACAACACTTTTTTTTTTTCTAACACCTCACACATTTTATTTCAATTTTACAGTGTGATAGGCTGAGTGTTTGGTTGTGATTGTGTGTGATTGAACTGGGAATGAGTGTGAGTGTATGTAGTGTGAGGATGGCAGGGAGAGGTAGGGCGGAGGGGAGGAGGGGAGTGGAGTTGCAAGGAGAGGAGTATTGTAGCGGATAGGAGGAGCAGCAGGGTCCCCGTTAGGGAGTTAGTGGAGTGGGGAGAGGGAGAGTTAGAAGGGATGATGGGAGGGGAGATGCCCAGAGACCAGGCACACTTAGAAGAGGGACAGAGGGTGCACATGGGGACAGAAGGGGGGAGGAGGGAGAGGATAGGGAGGAACCCACACCAGGGAAATCCCAGGGAGGAAGCCAGGTGGCCACAGAGGAGGAGCGCATGAGATGCCCAAACTTCTCATTTGATGAGAATGTTGCACTAGTCCAGGCCATCATGGACAACCACAGTGCCCTCTTTGGCCAGGAGAAGGGCAAAGGCATTGCCCAAAGGCGTAAGACAGCACGGTTGGCGGTAGAGGATGCTGTAAACAGTGTGACCCTGCAGAGGAGGACTGTCGAGGGACTTAAAAAAAGGTGGAACGATTGCAAGAGGCGGGTGAAAGAGAATATGGGGCAGGAAGCCATGCACCAGAAGGGAACAGGCGGTGGTCCACCCCTGGAAACCGAATACAACACCTGGCAGGAGATGATACGCAGGTCCCTGAGTATCACAGCAGTCCGTGGACTTCCAGGGGCTCGTGACTCAGGGATTGCAACCACAGCACATCATGCTGGTGAGTAACATCCCACACACCAGTATTATATGTATTTGAGATATAACATCCTTTAATGTCACACATTCATGTACACAATGAGGAGCATGGTATTTGGCCTACTAACAAAAACATCTACATTTATATTTCACATAAATGCTACTTAACACAATGCAATTCATGATATGAGGTGGAATAGTGCAATACTAACATGTCTCAGAGTAACACAGGCCACAAGCCACATGTTGAGTTTTCAGTAAATGGACACTATAGCCATCACAATACTTTTAGCTCAGAAAGCAGGTTCTGTGCCGACATCAGGCTAAAGTAAATTGTGTGACCATAGTGTCACTTAAAGAACACATTTTCCCATCACTGACATGTACACATAACTATTGTATGAAACACATACCTGTATACTGTGCAGATTAAAATCCCTCATATCACAAATCACATTGTGCACATGCATGTTATACAGTTTGACATGAGAATGAGTATTGTCCCTAGCATGTATCAATGTATATTGTATGCCCACATGGACATATATATGACTGTACTAATCCCTATCATCATTTGACTCCTCCACAGAACCTCCTGTCACCAGGCTGCAAACAGGCATGCTGCCACCTCCACCACCACCACCAGTCACAGGCATGCAGCCACCTCCACCACCAGTGTTCAGGCAGCAACATGGACAGTATGCTCCCAGGCATGAGCAGGGTTGGATTGCCTCAGTTGAGGACCCAGAAGTTATGCCACCACCATTGGCATACGACACCTGGCAAGATACATGGCCTGAGGAATATCCTTTTGGCTTTGAGGGGGAGCCAAGTCAGCCACGAAGGGTCCATGTCTTTACCCCCCCAACACAATATCAGGCCAGTCATGGCTTTTCCACACAGGGGATGTCGCAAGAAATGCAAACTGGACAGGCTGAGTGGTCACACACTAGTCGTCAATGGGACTACCAATCCAGCCTGAGAGCTCCATAATTCTCTTCTCTTGGGAGAGCTCCACCATCCGCTTCCCTTGGGAGAGCTCCACCATCCTCAGATGAGCATATAGCTGAAGTTGTCCCTGAAGCACCAGCAGCTGAAGTTGTCCCTGAAGCACCAGCAGCTGAAGTTGTCCATGAAGCAGATGCAGCTGAAGTTGTCCCTGAAGCACCAGCAGCTGAAGTTGTCCCTGAAGCACCAGCAGATAGAGCTGAACCTGCACCTAGAATCACTGCTGCTCAAGAGCCTGTAGATCCACTGTATTCTCCCCTGGGCGAGGAATACATTTCACTCCAGAGGAGGTTCATAATAAGCTACGAGAGCAGACAAAAAGGCCAACACAGGTTTCACAGGAGCCAACAGAGGTTATTCCAGCGTAGCATCGAGCTGCAGAGGGACATGGCAGCATCATTAACTGCAATTGTACAAAACCAGTCGCAGATGCTGAGAGTTATTTCTGATATGCAGATGCAGATTGACAACAGATGGCGGGAACAAAACCAATTCTTGGGTGTGTTGGTTGAGCACTTCACACACCAGCAGGACACTGCCTCCAGCATATCATCTGTGGCCAGCACTCCAGCAGAATCATCTGATTCTTCCCAAACCAGGAGAACCAGGAAATCCACTCCAGTCACCTCAGCCCCCTCATACAAGAAGCCAAAAAAGAAATAAATATTCTTATAGTTCACCATAAATCTTGTCCTCTGTTATTTACCATATAATTGTCATCCACATCCATGTGAGGTGTGTTTTAGTACACTAATATTATTTAAACATATAATAAGGCCTGTGTGGAAATGGCCCAAAAAAGGTAATATTATCCTGTTTCTGACATATTCTTGTACTATAACTCACATCCACAATAGTTGTTTCTGAAGGGTACATATAGTAATATTCACTTGTAAGATGTAAATCAATGTATCTCACATCCAATATAAATGGACACATTGGTATATATAGTAGTGATGTTACTGATAGGGTGGGCATTATCAGATGTTTTAAGTCTGCAGGTGAGAGGTTGTGGTCTGTGTGATTGGTTTGACACAATTGCAAAGAGGCAGCCTTCAAGAAGGTGTTAGAAATGATCATATGAGCCATCCTAGGTTTTGCTTTCAACTAAGAATACCAAGAGAACAAAGCAAGTGTTCTAATTAAATCTTAAAGTAGTTTGAAATAACATGTCCTATTTACAAGAAGAAGGTTTTCTTTGGACTTGACTGTCCCTTTATATATTTTGGCATCAGTGCCAAGCTGTGTTAGCATTAGAATAAATTATACTCCAGTGGGTTCTAAAGAGATGAAGGTAATCCAATTGATAGTAAATAAGCAAGTATATGTCCACAATGTGATAAAGTACCCACAAGCTCAATCCATTTGATTATGTTGTGGCTTCAAACTATTTTAAATACACAAATAAACCTTAAAAAGGCAATATCATAGTATACTGTCCCTTTAACCTTGAGATGCTGCTTAAATGTATGTGTTTGTTAAGGCTTCCAGGGAGTTACGTTGCTTTTTTAGTCAGTGCAAGGGTTCCTGCGCCTGCAATTTGTGGCGAGATGAGAATGGAGCAGATTTTCTGAAATCTGCGCGCGTAAGTACTTACGCTGTATATTGGATACCAAACTGCGCGTGTTTTGTATGTCAGTCTATGGGTAAAAAAATACGGACGAAGGCAGAAATATACGCACGTAAGTTGTATGCTACGCCGTATATGTGATACCAAACCAGCGCAAAATTTGGCGTCGCCGGCTTTTGCTGCCGACGCTGCATATCGGATCGGGCCCCTGGAGGCTAACTCTGCTACATATATGTCCCTAATTGGCTTTAACTAATAACAAATGCAAAACAGATCACTTTATACTAATTTAATGATTGTGGCTAGCCTTTTTGTTTGCAGACTAAACCCAGATTGCCTCCTCCAAATAAGGCAAATAGTCGATAGAGTTTGGCTATTAAAAACCAATTACAGTAAAAATGATTTTGCCTTCTCAATCAATACCTGTCATTAAACATTAAAGGGACAGTGTACTGTTAAATTGGTTTAGGTTTACCCTTAACATGCTTCCAATGACTTGCTATACCAGAAGCATAGTATAAAATATATGAGAAAGTGCTCCTTTGGGTTTATTTTTATATATGAAATAACAGGTTTGGTCCTTTAAAAAAAACCACAACGCATTGAAATGGGATAAGCTTGCATGGTAATCAAATCTCCTTATCTTATGACTTTCTATATACGCAAATGCTTCCTTATCTTATATCTGCATACCAAAGCCTAACATTTTATTACTTATCTCTCCTACCCCCCCACTGGGAGTCTATTTCTTCTGGTGGGTATGTTTACATAGCTTTTTTATAGCCAATACTTAAGTATTGACATTTTCAGTAAATAGATGTTCCTGTGCTGAAAATATTTGTTTATAAAAAAAATATATACATTTGAGGCATGCGAATGTCGACCAATGAAGCTTTGATATATATACTTATCAGTCAATGATCAAACAGGTATTAAGGCCAAGTTAAATTTCCTGATAGCTTCCAAAATTAAAATAAACAGCTTATTTTTTTCAAAAAATATAATATTTAAATAATGCTTGCTCGTATGAATGATAGCAATTCTTAGCATTTTCTGTCCCTTTAACTATAGTGATATCTATATGGGTGACAGAATGGTGCTGGGTAATACACATATGATTATAGTCATCAAACCTGCTAGATTACGAGTCTTGCGTTAGCCTTAAAAAGCAGCGTTGAGAGGTCCCAGCGCTGCTTTTTAACGTCCGCTGGTATTACGAGTCTGGTAGGTACAGGTCTACCGCTCACTTTTTCCCCACGACTCGAGCATACCGCAAATCCCCTTACGTCAATTGCGTATTATGAGTCTTGGAGAAAGTGAGCGGTACACCCTCTCCTGTCAAGACCCCTACCGCATTTAAAAATCAGTAGTTAAGAGTTTTATGGGCTAACGCTGTAACATAAAACTCTTAACTAAAGTGCTAAAAAGTACACTAACACCCATAAACTACCTGTTAACCCCTAAACCGAGGCCACCCCCCCCCACATCACAAACAGTTAACTAAAGTTTTTAACCCCTAATCGGCCGACCGGACATCGCCGCCACTTCAATAAATATATTAACCCCTAAACCGCCGCACTCCCGCCTCGCAAACACTAGTTACATTTTATTAATCCCTAATCTGCCGTCCCTAACATCGCCGACACCTACCTACATTTATTAACCCCTAATCCGCCGTCCCCAACATTGCCGCCACTATATTAAGTGTATTATCCCCTAAACCTAAGTCTAACCCTAACCCTAACCCCCCCTAACTTAAATATAATTTAAATAAAACAAAATAAAATTACTAAAATTAAATAAATTATTCCTATTTAAAACTAAATACTTAACTATAAAATAAACCCTAAGATAGCTACAATATAACTAATAATTACATTGTATCTAGCTTAGGGTTTACTTTTATTTTACAGGCAAGTTTGTATTTATTTTAACTAGGTACAATAGTTATTAAATAGTTATTAACTATTTCATAACTACCTAGCTAAAATAAAGACAAAAGTACCTGTAAAATAAAACCTAACCTAAGTTACAATTACACCTAACACTACACTATAATTAAATTAATTCTCCAAATTATCTACAATTAACTACAATTAAATTAAATAAACTAAAGTACGGAAAAAAAACACTAAATTACAGAAAAAATAAAATAATTACAAGAATTTTAAACTAATTACACCTAATCTAATCCCCCTAATAAAATAAAAAAGCCCCCCAAAATAATAAAAATCCCTACCCTATACAAAATTACAAATAGCCTTAAAAGGGCTTTTTGCTGGGCATCGCCCCAAAGTAATCAGCTCTTTTACCTGTAAAAAAAAAATACAATACCCCTCCCAACATTAAAACCCACCACCCACACACCCAACCCTACTCTAAAACTGACCCAATCCCCCCTTAATAAAACCTAACACTAACCCCTTGAAGATCACCCTACCTTGAGACCTCTTCACCCAGCCGGGCACAAGTGGTCCTCCAGAGGGGCAGAAGTCTTCATCCGTTCCGGGCAGAAGAGGACCTCCAGACGGGCAGAAGTCTTCATCCAGGCGGCATCTTCTATCTTCATCCATCTGGAGCGGGTCCATCTTCAAGCCAGCCGATGTGGAGCATCCTCTTCTTCCGACGACTCCCGATGAATGAAGGTTCCTTTAAATGACGTCATCCAAGATGGCGTCCCTTGAATTCTGATTGGTTGATAGGATTCTATCAGCCAATCGGAATTAAGGTAGGAAAAATCCTATTGGCTGATGCAATCAGCCAATAGAATTGAGCCCGCATTCTATTGACTGATTGGAATAGAATGCGAGCTCAATCCTATTGGCTGATTGGATCAGCCAATAGGATTTTTCCTACCTTAATTGGATGACGTCATTTAAAGGAACCTTCATTCGTCGGGAGTCGTCGGAAGAAGAGGATGCTCCGTGTCGGCTGGCTTGAAGATGGACCCGCTCTGCTCCGGATGGTTGAAGAAAGAAGATGCCGTCTGGATGAAGACTTCTGCCTGTGTGGAGGTCCTCTTCTGCACGGATCGGATGAAGACTTCTGAGCCTCTGGAGGACCACTTGTGCCCGGCTGGGTAAAGACGTCTCAAGGTAGGGTGATCTTCAAGAGGTTAGTGTTAGGTTTTATTAAAGGGGGATTGGGTGGGTTTTAGAGTAGGGTTGGGTGTGTGGGTGGTGGGTTTTAATGTGGGGGGTATTGTATTTTTTTTTACAGGTAAAAGAGCTGATTACTTTGGGGCAATGCCCCACAAAAAGCCATTTTAAGGGCTATTTGCAATTTAGTATAGGATAGGGATTTTTATTATTTTGGGGGTCTTTTTTATTTTATTAGGGGGATTAGATTAGGTGTAATTAGTTTAAAATTCTTGTAATTATTTTATTTTTTTCTGTAATTTAGTGGGGGGGGGGTTTCGTACTTTAGTTTATTTAATTTAATTGTAATTAATTGTAGTTAATTTAGGAAATTATTTTAATTATAGTGTAGTGTTAGGTGTAATTGTAATTTAGGTTAGGTTTTATTTTACAGGTAAATTTGTCTTTATATTAACTAGGTAGTTATTAAATAGTTAATAACTATTTAATAACTATTGTACCTAGTTAAAATAAATACAAACCTGCCTGTAAAATAAAAATAAACCCTAAGCTAGATACAATGTAATTATTAGTTATATTGTAGCTATCTTAGGGTTTATTTTATAGGTAAGTATTTAGTTTTAAAGAGGAATAATTTATTTAATTGTAGTTATTTTATTTAGATTTATTTAAATTATATAAGTTAGGGGGGTGTTAGGGTTAGGCTTAGGTTTAGGGGTTAATAACTTTTTTTATAGTGGCGGCAACGTTGCCGGTGGCAGATTAGGGGTTAATACATTTAATATAGTTGCGGCGACGTTGGAAGCTGCAGATTAGGGGTTAATAAATATAATGTAGGTGGCGGCGATGTTGGGGGCGACAGATTAGGGGTTCATAAGTATAATGTAGGGTGTTAGGTGTAGACATAAAATGTATTTCCTCATAGGAATCAATGGGGCTGCGTTAGGAGCTGAACGCTGCTTTTTTTCAGGTGTTAGGTTTTTTTCAGCCAAAACTGCCCCATTGATTCCTATGGGGAAATCGTGCACAAGCACGTTTAGCCAGCTCACCACTACCGTAAGCAGCGCTGGTATTGAGGTGAGATATGGAGCTAAATTTTGCTCTCCGCTCACTTTTTAGAGGCTAACGCCGGATTGAAAAAAACCTGTAATAGCAGTGTTGTCTGTAGGTGAGCGGTGAGCATAAACTAAGTGTTAGCACCTCACCCCTGTTAACGCAAAACTCGTAATCTAGGTGTATGTAAATAAAGCACTAGTCTGTCTTGCAGAAAAGGAAAGCATAACATTTAAAATCATTTCTTAAAATAATTGTATTTAATTTAACTCTAAAATCTTTCCCTGCACAGGTCTAGTTTTCACTGTGGTTGTAAACTGGGTGAACTGGGGTAACATAAAACATTTCTATAGACTTTAATGGATATACTTGTTATCACCAGTTGATACAGTTTACAGCAGCAATGGAAACTAGGCCAAAGACTGTAGTGATTGCTCAAATGGAACAAATGCTTTACCACAACAAGTGCTCTGTGTTGAGAGTAATCAATGGCTGGTAGTAAGCATATTTTTGTCTATAATAAAAACAAATTCCCCAAATATCTATTAACAACACTCAAAGGAATTTTTGTTATTAGGCATGCACAGTTATACCTTTATAAAACAGGCCCTGAAAGAACTATCTGGCAAAAATTACATCTAGTGATAAAATCTCCTGTTTATAATGCTGTTAATAATTGAATGATTTACAGAATAAATAAAATGTAGAAGAAAACATGGTTGGGTTATTTAGAGAGTTGATATATATTTATGATAAATAATGAATTGTCTCCCTGTGCTACAAAAAAGGATTGTTTAAAGGGGCAAGAAAACCCACATTTTGTCTTTCATGATTCAAATAGAGCATGTTATTTTAAACGACTTTCCAATATACACCTATTATTTAATTTGCTTTATTCTCTTGGTATAATTTGTTGAAAAGCATATATCAGGGACAGCAATATACTACTTTGAGCTAGCTGCTGATTGGTGGCTGCACATATATGCCTCCTGACATTGGTTCACCCAATGAAAAATTAGCTTTTTTCCTACTGGCTAATTTTAAAAACCATTAGGCCAATAGAATTCGATTTTTTTTCCTTTTGGCTAAATTAAAAAAATAAAGAAGAAGCTCCTTCTCTTGAAATTGAATTTAAGATTGGCCAATAGAATTTCCAGGACACCCCTATAAAGATGGAAAACTGGCATTCAAGGCTCAGTGTGCAGCGGGGACAGCATGAAGAGGAGCCAAGAAGAAGAGGAGCTGAGGACCACTCAAGAGTACTGCTGCTGAGGATTGCTGCTAGAGAGAGGACCACTGCCAAGGAGAGGACCACTGCCAAGGACTGGCACCAAGGACAGGACATGCGCGGTGGAGCTGCCTCCAGGTAGAGGACCACCACCTTGGACTGCGGCCGAGGAGAGAACCGCCACTGTATCAAGAACATAAGCTGTTAAGTAGTGTAGGATTTTTTTGTAATGGGGTTGTGGTAGTTTAGGAGTTAAGTAGTGTAGGGGTTTTTGCAATGGGGTTGTGGCAGTTTAGGCCTTAGTGGTTAAGTTGTGTAAGTGGGGTTTGGGATGGGAGTTGTGTTGTTTTAGGCCTTAAAGGTTAATATAGTGAAGCAGGTTTTTGCGACTGGGGTTGTGGCAGTTTAGTTTAGCGGGTTTTTGCGATAGGGATTGTGACAGTTTAGAGGTTAAATAGTGTAGTTAGGTTTTTTTTTTATTTAACTTAGACATTTTAGTTGTTTTACAAATGTTGTTTTTAAACAAATGTAAGTTTAACTAAATGTGTCAGAAACTAATGAAATGCTTAGGGGTTAAGTAGTGTAGGGGTTTTTTTGCAATGGGGTTGAGGCAGTTTAGGGGTTATGTAGTTAAAGGGACATGAAACCCATTTTTTTCTTTCATGATTTAGAAAGAGCATACCATTATAAACAACTTTCTAATTTACTTCTATTATCTATTTTGCTTCATTCTCTTGATATTCTTTGCTGAAAAGCATATCTAGATATGCTTAGTAGCTGCTGATTGGTAGCTGCACATAGATGCCTCCTGTGATTGGTTCACTGTGTGCATTGCTATTTCTTCATTAAAGTATATCTAAAGAATAAAGCAAATTAGGTAATAGAAGTAAATTGGAATGTTGTTTAAAATTGGTTTCTCTACCTTAATCATAAAAGAAAATGTTTGGGTATAGTGTCCCTTTAAGGTGCTTTTGTGATGGCGGTTGTGGTAGAGTAGGAGTATTGTAGGTTTTTTTGGGATGAGGGTTATGGCGGTTTAGGGGTTAAGTAGTGTAGTTTTTTTTTAAATGGGGTTGTGGCGGTTTAGGTCTTAGTGGTTAAGTTGTGTAGGGGGGGTTTAGGATGGGGTTGTTGCGGTTTAAGCCTTAGGGGTTAATATAGTGTAGCAGGTTTTTATGATTGGGGTTGTGGCAGTTTAGTTTAGTGGGTTTTTGTGTGATGAGGGTTGTGGTGGTTTAAGGGTTAAATAGTGTAGGTAGGGTTTTTTAATTTAACTTAGGCATTTTATTTGTTTAACGAATGTTGTTTAAAAATGAATCTAAGTTTAACTAAATTTGTCTGAAACAAACAAACAAAAGTTCGACAACTTGAAAGGGTTCAAAATTGTGGAAAGAACAAGTCGACTGAACTGAAATTTTGATCATTGTGCATGTCTAATTTTTTTTTTATTTTTTTTTAAATGAGTTTTTATTGTTTTTTTTTTTAAAAAATTATGCTTACCTGATAAATTTCTTTCTCTTGTGGTGTATCCAGTCCACGGGTTCATCCATTACTTGTGGGATATTCTCCTTCCCAACAGGAAGTTGCAAGAGGACACCCACAGCAGAGCTGTCTATATAGCTCCTCCCCTAACTGCCACCCCCAGTCATTCGACCGAAGACAAGCAAGAAAAAAGGAGAAACTATACCGTGCAGTGGTGACTGTAGTTTAAAAATAAAAAACACCTGCCTTAAAGTGACAGGGCGGGCCGTGGACTGGATACACCACAAGAGAAAGAAATTTATCAGGTAAGCATAAATTTTGTTTTCTCTTGTAAGGTGTATCCAGTCCACGGGTTCATCCATTACTTGTGGGATACCAATACCAAAGCTTTAGGACACGGATGAAGGGAGGGACAAGGCAGGTACTTAAACGGAAGGCACCACTGCCTGTAAGACCTTTCTCCCAAAAATTAGCCTCCGAAGAAGCAAAAGTATCAAATTTGTAAAATTTCGAAAAAGTATGAAGCGAAGACCAAGTCGCCGCCTTACAAATCTGTTCAACAGAGGCCTTATTTTTAAAAGCCCATGTGGAAGCTACCGCTCTAGTGGAATGAGCTGTAATTCTTTCAGGAGGCTGCTGGCCAGCAGTCTCATAAGCTAAACGGATTATGCTTATCATCCAAAAATAAAGAGAAGATGCCGAAGCCTTTTGGCCTCTCCTCTGTCCAGAGTAGACGACAAACAATGCAGATGTTTGCCGAAAATCCTTAGTAGCTTGCAAATAAAACTTTAAAGCACGAACCACGTCAAGATTGTGTAATAGACGTTCCTTCTTTGAAGAAGGATTAGGACACAGTGAAGGAACAACAATTTCTTGATTGATATTCCTATTAGATACTACCTTAGGAAGAAACCCAGGTTTGGTACGTAAAACTACCGTATCTGCATGGAAGATCAGATAAGGGGAATCACACTGCAAGGCAGATAACTCTGAAACTCTTCGAGCCGAAGAGATAGATACTAAAAACAGAACTTTCCAAGATAACAGCTTGATATCTATGGAATGCAAGGGTTCAAACGGAACACCTTGAAGAACCTTAAGAACTAAATTTAAACTCCATGGCGGAGCAACAGGTTTAAACACAGGCCTGATTCTAACCAAAGCCTGACAAAACGCCTGAACATCTGGAACATCAGCCAGACGCTTGTGTAAAAGAATAGACAGAGCAGAAATCTGTCCCTTTAAGGAACTAGCCGATAATCCCTTTTCCAATCCATCTTGGAGAAATGATAGTATCCTAGGAATCCTGACCTTACTCCAAGAGTAACCCTTGGATTCACACCAATGAAGATATTTACACCATATCTTATGATAGATTTTCCTGGTGATAGGCTTTCGAGCCTGAATCAAGGTATCAATGACCGACTCTGAGAAACCACGCTTTGATAAATTCAAGCAGTCAGACGCAGAGAAACTAGATTTGGATGTTTGAATGGACCTTGGAGTAGAAGGTCCTGCCTCAGCGGCAGAGTCCATGGTGGGAAGGATGACATGTCCACCAGATCTGCATACCAAGTCCTGCGTGGCCACGCAGGTGCTATCAAAATCACCAAAGCTCTCTCCTGCTTGATCTTGGCAATCAGACGAGGGAGGAGAGGAAACGGTGGAAACACATAAGCCAGGCTGAAGGACCAGGGCACTGCTAGAGCATCTATCAGCTTTGCCTGGGGATCCCTTGACCTGGACCCGTAACGAGGAAGTTTGGCGTTCTGACGAGACGCCATCAGATCCAGTTCTGGTTTGCCCCATAGTTGAATCAGCTGGGCAAATACCTCCGGATGGAGCTCCCACTCCCCTGGATGAAAAGTCTGCCGACTTAGAAAATCCGCCTCCCAGTTCTCTACTCCTGCGATATGGATAGCTGAGAGATGGCACAAGTGAATCTCTGCCCATAGAATTATCTTGGAAACCTCCATCATGGCCAGGGGACTCCTTGTTCCCCCCTGATGGTTGATATAGGCTACAGTCGTGATATTGTCCAACTGAAATCTGATGAACTTGGCCGTAGCTAGTTGAGGCCAAGCCTGAAGAGCATTGAATATGGCTCTTAGTTCTAGAATGTTTATTGGAAGGAGGGCTTCCTCCTGAGTCCACGAACCCTGAGTTTTCAGGGAGTTCCAGACTGCACCCCAGCCCAGAAGGCTGGCATCTGTTGTCACTATAGTCTACTCTGGCCTGCGGAAACTCATTCCCCTGGACAGATGGACCCGAGATAACCACCAGAGAAGAGAATCCCTAGTCTCTTGATCCAGATCTAACAGAGGAGACAAATCTGTGTAGTCTCCATTCCACTGGTTGAGCATGCAAAGTTGCAGTGGTCTGAGATGTAGGCGGGCAAACGGAACTATGTCCATTGCCGCAACCATTAAGCCGATCATTTCCATACACTGAGCCACAGATGGCCGAGGAGTGGAATGAAGAGCACGGCAAGAAGTTAGAAGCTTTGATATCCTGACTTCTGTCAGAAAATTTTTCATTTCTACTGAATCTATTAGAGTCCCTAGGAAGGAAACTCTTGTGAGAGGGGAGAGAGAACTCTTTTCTATGTTCACTTTCCACCCATGAGAGCTCAGAAAGGCCAGAACAATGTCCGTATGGGACTTGGCGATTTGAAGAGTAGACGCCTGAATCAGAATGTCGTCTAGGTAAGGGGCTACCGCTATGCCCCGTGGCCTTAGAACCACCAGAAGGGACCCTAGAACCTTCGTAAAGATTCTTGGTGCCGTGGCTAACCCAAAGGGAAGAGCCACAAACTGGTAATGCCTGTCTAGGAAGGCGAATCTGAGGAACTGATGATGATCTCTGTGAATCGGAATGTGGAGATAAGCATCCTTTAAGTCCACTGTAGTCATATATTGACCCTCCTGGATCATAGGAAGGATGGTTCGAATTGTCTCCATCTTGAAGGATGGGACCCTAAGAAATTTGTTTAGGATCTTGAGATCCAAGATAGGTCTGAAAGTTCCCTCTTTTTTGGGAACTATAAACAGGTTTGAATAGAAACCCAGCCCCTGTTCCTCTCTTGGAACTGGGTGTATCACTCCCATAACCAGTAGGTCTTGAACGCAATGTAAGAATGCCTCTCTTTTTATCTGGTTTGAAGATAGTTGTGAGAGATGAAATCTCCCCTTTGGAGATGACCCTTTGAATTCCAGAAGATATCCCTGGGAAACAATCTCTAGCGCCCAGGGATCCTGGACGTCTCTTGCCCAAGCCTGGGCAAAGAGAAAAAGTCTACCCCCCACTAGATCCGGTCCCAGATCGGGGGCTACTCCTTCATGCTGTCTTAGAGGCAGCCGCAGGCTTCTTGGCCTGCTTCCCCTTGCTCCAAGCCTGGTTAGGTCTCCAGACTGGTTTGGACTGGGCGAAATTCCCCTCTTGTTTTGCAGTAGAGGGAGTTGAAGCTGTGCCACTCTTAAAGTTTCGAAAAGAACGAAAATTATTCTGTTTGGTCCTACCTGCAGAGCCTCCTCGAGAGACTCGAACCAAAAAGCCGCTGCAGCAGTAACTGGGACTATGCATGCAAGAGGCTGGAGAATAAAACCTTGATGTATAAAATTTTCTTAAGGAGACCCTCCAATTTTTTATCCATAGGATCTAGGAAAGCACAACTGTCCTCGACGGGGATAGTTGTATGCTTAGCTAGGGTAGAGACTGCTCCCTCCACCGTAGGGACCGTCTGCCACGAGTCCCGCATGGCGGCATCTACGGGAAACATCTTTTTGAAAGCAGGAGAGGGAGAGAATGGCACACCTGGTCTATCCCATTCCTTAGTAATAATTTCCGAAAACCTCTTAGGGACTGGAAAAACATCAGTGTAAACAGGCACTGCAAAGTATTTGTCCATTTTACACAATTTCTCTGGAACCACAATGGGGTCACAGTCATCCAGAGTCGCTAAAACCTCCCTAAGCAATAAGCGGAGGTTTTCAAGCATAAATTTAAACACTGTCATTTTAGAATCAGGCTGAAGTAACGCCCTCCCTGAGTCTGAAGGTTCACCCACAGATAGAAGCTCACCTGCCTCGGCTTCTGAGTATTGTGAGGGTATATCGGACATAGGCAATAAAGAGTCAGAAAGCTCTGTATTAGTTCTAGCCCCAGAGCTGTCTCGCTTTCCTTGTAACCCTGGCAGTTTGGAAAATACCTCTGTGAGGGTATTATTCATAACTGCCGCTATGTCCCGCAAGGTAAATGAATTAGACGCGCTAGCTGTACTTGGCGTCACTTGAGCGGGAGTTATAAGTTCTGACACATGGGGAGAGTTAGATGGCATAATCTCCCTTTTTTTAAGTCAGACAATCCCCTGGAGATAAATCTTTAAGTGCCATAATATGGTCTTTATAGTTTATATAAATTTCAGTACATTTGGTACACATTCTAAGAGGGGGTTCCACCATGGCTTCTAAACATATTGAACAAGGAGTTTCCTCTATGTCAGACATGTTTAACAGACTAGTAATGAGACAAGCAAGCTTGGAAAACACTTTCATAAAGGTAAAACAGCAATTAAACAAAAATGTTACTGTGCCTTTAAGAGAAAAAACTAAATTTATGCTTACTTGATAAATTTATTTCTCTTGTGGTGTATCCAGTCCATGGGTTCATCCATTACTTGTGGGATATTCTCCTTCCCAACAGGAATTTGCAAGAGGACACCCACAGCAGAGCTGTCTATATAGCTCCTCCCCTAACTGCCACCCCCAGTCATTCGACCGAAGACAAGCAAGAAAAAAGGAGAAACTATAGGGTGCAGTGGTGACTGTAGTTTAAAAATAAAAAACACCTGCCTTAAAATGACAGGGCGGGCCATGGACTGGATACACCACAAGAGAAATAAATGTATCAGGTAAGCATAAATTTTGTTTTCTCTTGTAAAGGTGTATCCAGTCCACGGGTTCATCCATTACTTGTGGGATACCAATACCAAAGCTTTAGGACACGGATGAAGGGAGGGACAAGGCAAGAACTTAACCCCTTAATGACCGGACCATTTTTCAATTTTCTTACCCTTAATGACAATGGCTATTTTTACATTTCTGCAGTGTTTGCGTTTAGCTGTAATTTTCCTCTTACTCGTTTACTGTACCCACACATATTATATACCGTTTTTCTCGCCACTAAATGGACTTTCTAAAGATACCATTATTTTCATCATATCTTATAATTTACTAAAAAAAAAAAATTATAAAATATTAGGAAAAAATGGAAAAAAACACACTTTTTCTAACTTTGACCCCCAAAATCTGTTACACATCTACAACCACCAAAAAACACCCATGCTAAATAGTTTATAAATTTTGTCCTGATTTTCGAAATACCCAATGTTTACACGTTCTTTGCTTTTTTTGCAATTTATGGGGCAATAAATACAAGTAGCACTTTGCTATTTCCAAACCACTTTTTTTCAAAATTAGCGCTAGTTACTTTGGAACCCTGATATCTGTCAGGAATACCTGAATATCCCTTGACATGTATATATTTTGTTTTAGAAGACATCCCAAAGTATTGATCTAGGCCCATTTTGGTATATTTCATGCCACCATTTCACCGCCAAATGCGATAAAAAAAAAAAAAGTTCACTTTTTCACAAATTTTGTCACAAACTTTAGGTTTCCCACTGAAATTATTTACAAACAGCTTCTGCAATTATGGCACAAATGGTTGTAAATGCTTCTCTGGGATCCCCTTTTTCTGAAATAACAGACTTATATGGCTTTGTGGTTGCTTTTTTGTAATTAGAAGGCCGCTAAATGCAGCTGCGCACCACACGTGTTTTATGCCCAGGAGTGAAGGGGTTAATTAGGGAGCTTGTAGGGAGCTTGTAAGGTTAATTTTAGCTTTAGTGTAGTGTAGTAGACAACCCCAAGTATTGATCTAGGCCCATTTTGGTATATTTTATGCCACCATTTCACCGCCAAATGCGAGCAAATAAAAAAAAACGTTACATTTTTCACAATTTTAGGTTTCTCACTGAAATTATTTACAAACAGCTTGTGCTATTATGGCAGAAATTGTTGTAAAAGCTTCTCTGGGATCCCCTTTGTTCAGAAATAGCAGACTTATATGGCTTTGGCGTTGCTTTTTGGTAATTAGAAGGCCGCTAAATGCTGCTGCGCACCACACGTGAATTATGCCCAGCAGTGAAGGGGTTAAATTAGGTAGCTTGTAGGGAGTTGCAGGGTTAATTTTAGAGATCAGCCTCCCACCTGACACATCCCACCCCTGATCCCTCCCAAACAGCTCTCTTGCCTCCCCCACCCTACAATTGTTCCCGCCATCTTAAGTACTGGCAGCAAGTCTGCCAGTACTAAATAAAAGAGTTTTTTGTTTATTTTTAAATAAAAATAATAAAATATTTTAGTTGTGATGGACCCCTGCCTTAGCACCAACCTCCCTGATCCCCCCCTCCAGCTCTCTAACCCTCTCCCCTACCTAATTACCGCCATCTTGGGTACTGGCAGCTGTCTGCCAGTACCCAGTTTGGCCCCACAAACCAAAGTATTTTAATTTTATTTATAACATTTATTTTTATTTTTAATTATTTCTGTAGTGTAGCAGCCCCCCCCCCCCCACAATACCCCCACCCCCTCCCCCTCCAAGATCCTTTTATATGTAAAAAAAAAAAATTAACTTTTTTTCCCCCTTCCTTCCTTCATTGGTGTCAGTGTGGCTAATGTGCGCACGTGCACGTGCAACCCTGTGCACGCGCAACCCTGTGCACGTGCGCGCATCGTGCACGCGCGCACATGCTCTCTCCTCCCACCCGGACAACGGCACCATCGCTACCATCGCTACCACAGAGTGGCTCTCTCTGCATCAGAGGCTTGTAAAGGGGTATTGCAGGATGCCTCCATATCAAGGCATCACTGCAATACCCTCAGAGCTGCTGGAAGCGATTGTGATCACTTCCAGCACTCTGTTAGACAACTGACGTACCAGGTACGTCTATTGTCATTAACAGTTAGTTTTTGCATGACGTACCTGGTACGTCAGTTGTCATTAAGGGGTTAAACGGAAGACACCACTGCCTGTAAGACCTTTCTCCCAAAAATAGCCTCCGAAGAAGCAAAAGTATCAAATTTGTAGAATTTAGAAAAAGTATGAAGCGAAGACCAAGTCGCCGCCTTACAAATCTGTTCAACAGAGGCCTCATTTTTAAAAGCCCATGTGGAAGCCACCGCTCTAGTGGAATGAGCTGTAATTCTTTCAGGAGGCTGCTGGCCAGCAGTCTCATAAGCTAAGCGGATTATGCTTCTCAGCCAAAAAGAAAGAGAAGTTGCCGAAGCCTTTTGGCCTTTCCTCTGTCCAGAGTAGACAACAAACAAAGCAGATGTTTGACGAAAATCCTTCGTAGCTTGTAAATAAAATTTTAAAGCACGAACCACATCAAGATTGTGTAAAAGACGTTCCTTCTTTGAGGAAGGATTAGGACATAATGAAGGAACAACAATCTCCTGATTGATATTCTTATTAGATACTACCTTAGGAAGAAACCCAGGTTTGGTACGCAAAACTACCTTATCTGCATGGAAAATCAGATAAGGTGAATCACACTGTAAAGCAGACAACTCCGAAACTCTTTGAACCGAGGAGATAGCTACTAAAAACAGAACTTTCCAAGATAAAAGTTTAATATCTATGGAATGCAAAGGTTCAAACGGAACCCCTTGAAGAACTTTAAGAACTAAATTTAAGAACTAAATTTAAACTCAATGGCGGAGCAACAGGTTTATCCAATTTCTGCCTGAGTAAAACAGTACAACGCCGGTACCGTTTAAAAAGGTAAAAACTACACTAAGTCACCACATATCTCTTGATACTTCCTTTCTTGTCGAGAGTTGCAAGAGAATGACTGGGGGTGGCAGTTAGGGGAGGAGCTATACAGACAGCTCTGCTGTGGGTGTCCTCTTGCAACTTCCTGTTGGGAAGGAGAATATCCCACAAGTAATGGATGAACCCGTGGACTGGATACACCTTTACAAGAGAAAAACTAACACAAACTGCAAAAACAGTGAAAAAATAAAGCAAATTCTTTGAAATTTTTACAGTGTGTGTAAGGGACTAAAGCAGCATTGCACCCACTTGCAAATGGATGATTAACCCCTTAGGCCCCAAACCGGATTGAAAAACGTTAAAAAACGTTAAAAAGACAGTTAGCTCTGCTGAGGCTCCTAACTGCCCACAAATACGATTCTGTGCAGAAATAAACCCCTTGTAATGGTCCTCAGGAGACAGAGGACTCCTCTGGGGAAGCTGGATGTCTCAGTCTGAATAAAACTGCGCATTTAGAACGCTAAAATAGGCCCCTCCCACCATGTACTGGATGACAGAGGGGCCTTAAGAAAGTACTCCTAGGAGTGTCTGATTAGCCATGTGGAAACTAGGCCCCAAATAAAGAGTTATCTCCCTCAGAGAAAAAAACGTCCTATTTTTAAAATCATGAAAACGTTTTGTCCCTAAGTAATATAAGTATTAACATGAGTATTACCCTGTTCTGTAAGCATGATCCCAGTCGCTGTTAAATCACTGCATCAGGCTTACCTCAGTACACAAGGCTCTGTCAGTATTTTCTAGAACTCATATCATCTCTCTAGAAATAAAATTACTGAACATACCTCAAAGCAGGTAATCTGCAGGCCATCCCCCCAACTGAAGTTGTCCCATATTCTTCAGTTACGTGTGAGAACAGCAGTGGACCTTAGTTACAAACCGCTAAGATCATCAAATCTCCAGGCAGAACTCTTCTTCTAATTTCTGCCTGAGAGAAAAACAGTACAACGCCGGTACCGTTTAAAAATAACAAACTCTTGATTGAAGTTAAAACTACACTAAGTCACCACATATCTCTTGATGCTTCCTTTCTTGTCGAGAGTTGCAAGAGAATGACTGGGGGTGGCAGTTAGGGGAGGAACTATATAGACAGCTCTGCTGTGGGTGTCCTCTTGCAACTTCCTGTTGGGAAGGAGAATATCCCACAAGTAATGGATGAACCCATGGACTGGATACACCTTACAAGAGAAATACAAAAATACAAAAGAAAACGGCAAAATACAGAAAAGTTACGGTAAAAAGAACATCGTTCACAAAAGTTTCACAGAAGACACGATAAACAGTGATGATATAAAGAGGCTCCCCTTGACATGATAAGACAAACTCGTAGAAGCACCAAGAGGAACCCTTTGAGTGAATAAAAAACATTTCTCAATTGAAAACAGCTGAAATAAAACAAGTTATAGTACGATGTAAGAACATAGGCGGGAAAAGTGAACAATATGTTATGCCGTAGGCTAAAGTAAGAGAGAGTAGCAGTATGAGCTGCAGGTTATCAATAAGAGGTTATTACTCCCAGAGATATATAATAATCCACATGACTGATGAGCGTCTCCCTAGATCCAATAGGTAAGAAAGGAGGGAACAGAAAGAAAGGGAGGGCAAGGGAGAAGGGAATAGGGAGGATAGGAGGGGGGGAAGGGCAGGGAAAATAGTCTGTCAAGGCAGAAATTTGTGATAACACTTCCTTCTTATATTAAAGACAGTACACATTTACTACAACAAATTAGTAACATATCCATAAGTAACAGAAATTTATTATGGATTACATGCAATGTCAGTTCGCTGTACTCCAATATTACACACGACTTGGGAGTTTCAGCAGTCTCCCATTTCCTTGAACAGGACATATATTGACAGAGTGCACAATGGTCATTTATTCTAGAAAGTATCTATTTTATCCTTCAACACAATTACTTCATTTATCAAGACCGCTATTATTTACAAACCAAGGGTACGGCCATGGGGACCAGGTTTGCCCCCAGCTTCGCCAATCTGTTTATGGATCTCTTTGAGGAGAGATACATATATTTGGCTGAGTTTGCGGCGAACCTGGTTTTCTATGGCCGCTACATTGATCATTTGATCTGCCTATGGGAGGGAGACAGATCATCAGCAGAATTTTTTGTTAACCATCTCAACCTTAACAATATGGGCCTAAATTTTACAGCCAACATACAAACAACAAATATAGAATACTTAGATCTCATATTAAGTTTGGGATCCAACAATATCATAACGTCTAAAACATATTTCAAAGATGTGGACAGCAACAGCTTCTTAAATTATAATAGCAACCATCATAAGGGTTGGATTTACAATATTCCTTACAGCCAGTTTAGAAGAATAAGACGTAATTGTGCAGAGTTGGACACATTTTTAGAACAAAGTAGAATTCTATATGACAGATTTATACATAAAGGATACCCTCCCTTTTTGCTAGATCAAGCTCTAGATAGAACAAAGAATTTAGACAGAACCAATATTTTACAAACAACAAAAATAGAAAAAGGTCAAACTAGTAGGTCTGATTCCGATTTCGAAACCAGGGAAACTCTGTTTATAACACAATATAATTCTGATTTTTACAAAATACAACATATACTTAGTCAACAATAAACCAAAAATTGTGTATAGTAGAGCACCAACTTTGAGAAACAAACTTGCTCCTAGTAAGAGAGTAAAACATGTTCATCAAACTAGCAAACAACAAAATGTTACAATTAAAAGAAAGGGAATCTTTGGTCTATATGGCATCTACAAATATGGAAAATCAGGATGTGGTTCTTGCAAATTAATAAAATCCAGAACTAAAACTTTTAAGTCGACAGTCACAGGGGAATCTTTCAAAATCCTAGGTTTCTTTAATTGTGAATCTGTTTTTGTAGTTTATCTCATGGAGTGTATATGCGGCCTACAATATGTAGGCTGCACCTCCAGAAAAGTTAGAACTTGATGGGGTGAACATCACCGTAACTGTAAAAACTTCAAAAAAAAAAACAAGAACAAACACAGTATACCCAACCACTGTTTAACCAAACATAATGGTAATCCATTCATCTTCAAATATTTTCCGATATATTATGTTCCAATGTCATCAGATTATTACAGGTTAACAAAACTGAGACAGCGAGAGACCTACTGGATATACAAATTAAAAACATTGTATCCAGCGGGCCTCAACGCCAACCTAGATCTAGCAGCTTTCAACTGACAACACTCATATTTTTTGTACACTTTTTTCCGATGCATTTTACAACACATTCTTATCATTACACACCACTATACGATCACAATTTGACACAACATAACATTGCCAAATATATTCATTTCCCAACATTACGTAAATTACAGATTATTATTCTCATTCTCTCATCCCTATTACATACCCACATACACTGAACACTTTATATGATTATTTCTCAAATCCTCCATCTTTTACCAACATCCATTTACATTTTGTCCCGTTTACCTCTGTTCAAAAACATTGCAACTTATGGAGTTGCGGTATACTTACAGACTTCAAATATACCACCCTGTGAATAAAAATAAATTTGCCTCACAGGCTATATATGATTGTGTTTTGAATTTTCAACATTGGACAGCTAGCTCCCACTGGCCGAAAATTATGA
>NC_069503.1:530296234-530388734 GCF_027579735.1 Bombina bombina
AGAAAGGCCAGGACGATGTCCGTGTGAGCCTTTGCTTGAGGAAGGGACGACGCTTGAATCTGAATGTCGTCCAAGTAAGGTACTACAGCAATTGCCCCTTGGTCTTAGCACAGCTAGAAGGGACCCTAGTACCTTTGTGAAATCCTTGGAGCAGTGGCTAATCCGAAAGGAAGCGCCACGAACTGGTAATGCTTGTCCAGGAATGCGAACCTTAGGAAACCGATGATGTTCCTTGTGGATAGGAATATGTACATACGCATCCTTTAAATCCACCGTGGTCATGAATTGACCTTCTCTGGATGGAAGGAAGAATTGTTCGAATGGTTTCCATTTGAACGATGGAACCTTGAGAAACTTGTTTAAGATCTTGAGATCTAAGATTGGTCTGAACGTTCCCTCTTTTTTGGGAACTATGAACAGATTGGAGTAGAACCCCATCCTTGTTCTCCTAATGGAACAGATGAATCACTCCCATTTTTAACAGTCTTCTTCTACACAACGTAAGAATGCCTGTCTTATTGTATGTGGTATGAAGACACTGAGGACCTGTGGGAACCTCCCCCTTGGGGAGAGCCCCTGAATTCCAGAAGATAACCTTGGGAGACTATTTTCTAGCGCCCAAGGATCCAGAACATCTCTTGCCCAAGCCGAGCGAAGAAGAGAGAGGTCTGCCCCCCACCAGATCCGGTCCCGGATCGGGGGGCCAACATTTCATGCTGTCTGGTAGCAGTGGCAGGTTTCTTGGCCTGCTTTCCCTTGTTCCAGCTTGCATTGGTCTCCAAGCTGGCTTGCTTGAGAAGTATTACCCTCTTGCTTAGGAGGGACGTAGCACTTTGGGCTGGTCCGTTTCTACGAAAGGGACGAAAATTAGGTTTATTTTTGGCCTTGAAAGGCCGATCCTGAGGAAGGGCGTGGGCCCTTACCCCCAGTGATATCAGAGATAATCTCTTTCAAGTCAGGGCCAAACAGCGTTTTCCCCTTGAAAGGAATGTTAAGGAGCTTGTTCTTGGAAGAGCGCATCGAGCTGACCAAGATTTCAACCAAAAGCGCTCTGCGCGCCACAATAGCAAACCCAGAATTCTTAGCCGCTAACCTAGCCAATTGCAAAGTGGCGTCTAGGGTGAAAGAATTAGCCAATTTGAGAGCATTGATTCTGTCCATAATCTCCTCATAAGGAGGAGAATCACTATCGACCGCCTTTACCAGCTCATCAAACCAGAAACACGCGGCTGTAGCGACAGGGACAATGCATGAAATTGGTTGTAGAAGGTAACCCTGCTGAACAAACATCTTTTTAAGTAAACCTTCTAATTTTTTATCCATAGGATCTTTGAAAGCACAACTATCTTCTATGGGTATAGTGGTGCGTTTGTTTAAAGTGGAAAACCCGCTTCCCTCGACCTTGGGACTGTCTGCCATAAGTCCCTTTCTGGGTCGACCATAGGAAACAATTTTTTAAATATGGGGGGAGGGACGAAAGAATACCGGGCCTTTCCCATTCTTTATTTACAATGTCCGCCACCCGCTTGGGTATAGGAAAAGCTTCTGGGGAGCCCCGGGACCTCTAGGAACTTGTCCATTTTACATAGTTTTCTCTGGGATGACCAACTTGTCACAATCATCCAGAGTGGATAATACCTCCTTAAGCAGGATGCGGAGATGTTCCAACTTAAATTTAAACGTAATCACATCAGGTTCAGCTTGTTGAGAAATGTTCCCTGAATCAGTAATTTCTCCCTCAGACAAAACCTCCCTGGCCCCATCAGACTGGTTTAGGGGCCCTTCAGAACCATTATTATCAGCGTCGTCATGCTCTTCAGTATCTAAAACAGAGCAGTCGCGCTTACGCTGATAAGTGTGCATTTTGGCTAAAATGTTTTTGACAGAATTATCCATTACAGCCATTAATTGTTGCATAGTAAGGAGTATTGGCGCGCTAGATGTACTAGGGGCCTCCTGAGTGGGCCAAGACTCGTGTATAGACGAAGGAGGGAATGATGCAGTACCATGCTTACTCCCCTCACTTGAGGAATCATCTTGGGCATCATTGTCATTGTCACATAAATCACATTTATTTAAATGAGAAGGAACTCTGGCTTCCCCACATTCAGAACACAGTCTATCTGGTAGTGCAGACATGTTAAACAGGCATAAACTTGATAACAAAGTACAAAAAACGTTTTAAAATAAAAACCGTTACTGTCACTTTAAATTTTAAACTGAACACACTTTATTACTGCAATTGCGAAAAAATATGAAGGAATTGTTCAAAATTCACCAAAATTTCACCACAGTGTCTTAAGCCTTAAAAGTATTGCACACCAAATTTGGAAGCTTTAACCCTTAAAATAACGGAACCGGAGCCGTTTTTAACTTTAACCCCTTTTACAGTCCCTGGTATCTGCTTTGCTGAGACCCAACCAAGCCCAAAGGGGAATACGATACCAAATGACGCCTTCAGAAAGTCTTTTCTATGTATCAGAGCTCCTCACACATGCGACTGCATGTCATGCCTCTCAAAAACAAGTGCGCAACACCGGCGCGAAAATGAGGCTCTGCCTATGATTTGGGAAAGCCCCTAAAGAGAAAGGTGTCTAAAAAAGTGCCTGCCGATATAATCTTATCAAAATACCCAGATTAAATGATTCCTCAAGGCTAAATATGTGTTAATAATGAATCGATTTAGCCCAGAAAAAGTCTACAGTCTTAATAAGCCCTTGTGAAGCCCTTATTTACAATCTTAATAAACATGGCTTACCGGATCCCATAGGGAAAATGACAGCTTCCAGCATTACATCGTCTTGTTAGAATGTGTCATACCTCAAGCAGCAAGAGACTGCTCACTGTTCCCCCAACTGAAGTTAATTCCTCTCAACAGTCCTGTGTGGAACAGCCATGGATTTTAGTAACGGTTTGCTAAAATCATTTTCCTCATACAAACAGAAATCTTCATCTCTTTTCTGTTTCTGAGTAAATAGTACATACCAGCACTATTTTAAAATAACAAACTCTTGATTGAATAATAAAAACTACAGTTAAACACTAAAAAACTCTAAGCCATCTCCGTGGAGATGTTGCCTGTACAACGGCAAAGAGAATGACTGGGGTAGGCGGAGCCTAGGAGGGATCATGTGACCAGCTTTGCTGGGCTCTTTGCCATTTCCTGTTGGGGAAGAGAATATCCCACAAGTAAGGATGACGCCGTGGACCGGACACACCTATGTTGGAGAAACTAAGTTTAACAACCACAGTCCTCTCACACGTCCTATCTATTAGTTAGGTGCAAGAGAATGACTGGGTATGACGTAGAGGGGAGGAGCTATATAGCAGCTCTGCTTGGGTGATCCTCTTGCACTTCCTATTAGGGAGGAGTTAATATCCCATAAGTAATGGATGACCCGTGGACTGACTACACTTAACAGGAGAAAACTACTACACTGGGGAGAGAAAAATTATGGTGCGAAAAATTGTAAATGGCGCTGAGCTGAAACCTCTATTAAGACTCCCCCTTGAAGTGCAAGAGTCAAGAGGAGCACGCTCAGATTTTACTTCAGAATAGTTATCTTAAAGGAGTGCACTCCTGTCAAATACCCATGACAGTTCTTAGGACTCCAGAGTGCCGTGCTAGTAGACTGTAACTCCGGCCGTGTTTTGGATGCGATCCAAAAGTAAAAAAAAAAAAAATTATATTATATATATATATATAAAAACAACAGCCCTTTTCACTCTGGAAACTCAAAAATAAAGATAAAAGACCATGATAATATTTGGACACTTAGATAAATATTATATACAGTGGATATAAAAAGTATACACACCCCTGTTAAAATGTCAGGTTTCTGTGATGTAAAAAAATTAGACAAAGATAAATAATTTCAGAACGTTTTCCACCTTTAATGTGACCTAATAAACTACACAACTCCATTGAAAAATAAACTGAAATCTTTAAGATGGAGGGAAGTAAACAAAAAAAACTAAAATAATGTGGTTGCATAAGTGTGCACACCCTCTTATAACTGGGGATGTAGCTGTGTTCAGAATTAAGCAATCACATCAAAACCATATTAAATAAGAGTCATCACACACCTGCCATAATTTAAAGTGCCTCTGATTAACCCTGAATAAAGTTCAGCTGTTCTAGTAGGTCTTTCCTGACATTTTCTTAGTCGCGTCCTACACAAAAGCCATGGTCCACAGAGAGCTTCCAAAGCATCAGAGGGATCTCATTGTTAAAAGGTATCAGTCAGGGAGAAGGTACAAAAGAATTTCCAAGGCATTAGATATACCATGGAACACAGTGAAGACAGTCATCATCAAGTGGAGAACATATGGCACAACAGTGACATTACCAAGAACTGGATGTCCCTCCAAAATTGATGAAAAGACGAGAAGAAAACTGGTCTGGGAGGCTACAAAGAGGCCTACAGCAACATTAAAGGAGTGTTGCAGGAATAGCTGGCAAGTACTGGCTGTGTAGTACATGTGACAACAATCTCCAGTATTTTTCATATGTTTGGGCTTTGGGTAGACGGCAAGACGGAAGCCTTTTCTTAAGAAAAACATCCAAGCACAGCTAAAATTGAGCAAAAACACATCTGAAGTCCCCCAAAAGCATGTGAGAAAAGGTGTTATGGTCTGATGAAACCAAGGTTGAACTTTTTGGTAATAATTACAAAAGATATATTTGGCGCAAAAAACAACACTGCACATCACCAAAAGAACACCATACCACAATGAAGCTGAAGTTTTTCTTCAGCTGGAACTGGGGCCTTATTCAAGGTAGAGGGATTTATTCAAGGTAGAGGGATTTATGATTTATTTATGAGTTTTGGAATGGCCCAGCCAGAGCCAAGACCTGAATCCAATCAAAAATCTGTGGGGTGATCTGAAGAGGAATAGAAAATATGGCAGGAGCACCAAGCATAAAGGTAAAATGAAATGCTTTATTAGTAATTTGACAGGGTACTCACACCTTATGGGTAAATACAGAAATATGTCAAGTAAAAGAGAGGCTGACCGGTTTCGGCTTATTGCCTTACTCCTAGCCTGATTAAAATTAAAACATGACTTGCAAACTTAAAAACATTCATTTGTTTGCCCATTGGTTGGAGGGTTGACTTCTCCACCCTCTCCTAAACCAATCGGGCTGTCCAGTAACACTCCTCTTTCCAGGTCAGCTATTAATTATTACACCTTTGATTTGGGCTCTGAAGCTGTGTCCCTATTCAATAGATCATGAGAGCTTAATATGCTATCCCCCTGCCTATATGTAACCATAACCCTAGGTAAAAAACCAATACATACACACATTAAGGGTCACTCCTTATATCCACACAACAGCTGTCTTTTACTCCCCCATGGTTGCCTACACTGCATGAGTTGTTATTTATTTACGCTATGTGTGTACACCTTACGCTTTTCATTTACATCCGGGGATCAGTGTAAACACAAAAAGGAGAGTTTGTTTACACTGATCCCCGGATGTAAATGACAGTGTAAGGTGTACACACATAGAGTAAATAATAACAACTCATGCAGTGTAGGCAACCATGGGGAGTAAAAGACAGCTCTTCTAGCTGAGAAAAAGCTGTATCCAGTAGCAAGCCCATCCAGTGTTGTACAGGTAACAGCAGAGGCTATGAGAGGGAAAAAATTTTAATCCTACATGAAAAGGCTAAGGGACATGTTCCTGTAACATTATGGCTGAAATCCCATAGGGTGATGCTGTGCACATAACTGGTATTCCTTTACCCCCTTCTTCTATTTAAGGGGTTATGGGTCTCACATAGGTCTGAGCTCCCATAAAATAATACATAACTGAATACACCTCTATCTTCAACCTCACTCCTGGGAGGCAAAGAACAAAAACTGGGTAGGGATGGGAGGTGGGATAGGTTAAACAAGCTCTTGATGGGGGTTATTTGCCTCTTCCTAATGACGGGAATTACAGTGGGGCAAAAAAGTATTTAGTCAGCCACTTATTGTGCAAGTTCTCCCACTTAAGAAGATGAGAGAGGCCTGTAATTTTCATCATAGGTATACCTCAACTATGAGAGACAAAATGTGGAAACAAATCAAGACAATCACATTGTCTGATTTGGAAAGAATTTATTTGCAAATTATGGTGGAAAAAAAGTATTTGGTCACCTACAAACAAGCAAGATTTCTGGCTCTCACAGACCTGTATCTTCTTCTTTAAGAGGCTCCTCTGTTCTCCACTCATTACCTGTATTAATGGAACCTGTTTGAACTTGTTATCAGTATAAAAGACACCTGTCCACAAACCTCAAACAGTCACACTCCAAACTCCCACTATGGTGAAGACCAAAGAGCTGTCGAAGGACACCAGAAACAAAATTGTAGACCTGCACCAGGCTGGGAAGACTGAATCTGCAATAGGCAAGCAGCTTGGTGTGAAGAAATCAACTGTAGGAAGCAATAATTAGAAAATGGAAGACATACAAGACCACTGATAATCTCCCTCGATCTGGGACTCCACGCAAGATCTCACCCCGTGGGTCAAAATGATTACAAGAATGGTGAGCAAACATCCCAGAACCACACGGGGGGACCTAGTGAATGACCTGCAGAGAGCTGGGACCAACGTAACAAAGGCTACCATCAGTAACACACTACGCCGCCAGGGACTCAGATCCTGCAGTGCCAGAAATGTCCCCCTGCTTAAGCCAGTACATGTCCAGGCCCGTCTGAAGTATGCTAGAGAGCATTTGGATGATCCAGAAGCGGATGGGAGAATGTCATATGGTCAGATGAAACCAAAGTAGAACTGTTTGGTAGAAACACAACTTGTCGTGTTTGGAGGAGAGAGAACACCATACCTACTGTGAAGCATGGGGGGTGGCAACATCATGCTTTGGGGCTGTTTCTCTGCAAAGGGAACAGGACGACTGATCCATGTACATGAAAGAATGAATGGGGCCATGTATCGTGAGATTTTGAGTGCAAACCTCCTTCCATCAGCAAGGGCATTGAAGATGAAACGTGGCTGGGTCTTTCAGCATGACAATGATCCCAAACACACTGCCCAGGCAGCGAAGGAGTGGCTTCGTAAGAAGCATTTCAAGGTCCTGGAGTGGCCTAGCCAGTCTCCAGATCTCAACCCCATAGAAACCTTTGGAGGGAGTTGAAAGTCCGTGTTGCCCAGCGACAGCCCCAAAACATCACTGCTCTAGAGGAGATCTGCATGCAGGAATGGGCCAACATACCAGCAACAGTGTGTGACAACCTTGTGAAGACTTACAGAAAATGTTTGACCTCTGTCATTGCCAACAAAGGATATATAACAAAGTATTGAGATGAATTTTTGATATTGACCAAATACTTATTTTCAACCATAATTTGCAAATAAATTATTTTCAAATCAGACAATGTGATTGTATGGATTTCTTTCCACATTTTGTCTCTCATAGTTGAGGTATACCTATGATGAAAATTACAGGCCTCTCTCATCTTCTTAAGTGGGAGAACTTGCACAATTGGTGGCTGACTAAATACTTTTTTCCCCACTGTATATACTACACATCAAGGTTTCCCTGTGGAATATTTTACTATTATGAAAGAAGAAAATACAGAGGCGCCATCTTAAAGCATCATACATTGAAAGGGGACAGTCTACACCAGAATGTTTATTGTTTAAAAAGATAGACAATACCTTTATTACCCATTCCCCAACCAACACAGTTATATTAATATACTTTATACCTCTGTGATTAGCTTGTTTCTAAGCCTTTGCAGACTGCCCCCTTATATCAGTTCTTTTGACAGACTTGCAGACTTTAGCCTCAGTGCTGACTCATAAATAAATGGCACAAATTAACTAGCGCTTTCTAAATGTGAAAACTGAAAGCAGTCTTCAAGGGCTTTCAAATATGATGATAAAAGTAAATTGGAAAGTTGTTTAAAATTTCATGCCCTATCTGAATCATGGGAGTTAAAATTTTTACTGTCCCTTTAATCTCAAGATAAAAACTGAACATATAATGTAATAGACCATCATCATCAAAATGGTGGTTTGAAGAAGGATTCGTCACTCTGCTAGATTTAGTTAGGAAATAATGAGACTGTAATGGGTGTGTTAATCAATACAGCATATTCACTAACGCTTACTCACTCACAAAAAACAAACAAAAAAAAAACTGGAGAAAAACAAGAGACTGTTTCAGTCTTAGAAAATTACAGAGAGATGGATCTTATTAATTCATGTGAAGTAATAAATAGATTTAAAGGGACAATTTACACTAGATTTCTTTCATGTAATTGGCAAGAGTCCATGAGCTAGTGACGTATGGGATATACAATCCTACCAGGAGGGGCAAAGTTTCCCCAAACCTCAAAATGCCTATAAATACACCCCTCACCACACCCCACAATTCAGTTTTACAAACTTTGCCTCCTATGGAGGTGGTGAAGTAAGTTAGTGCTGGATTTCTATGATTTCTTCTATAAGCGCTTCTAAGCATTCTGAAGCCCAATTCCTCTCAGAGTACAGTGTTTGTCAAAGGGATGTGAAGGGAGTATCACCTTTTGTTTTTATGGTTTTCCTTGCGGGAAATCTTTTCAAAGGTTCTCGGTTATCGGTCATAGGGATTCATCTCCTACCTCCCTTTTCAGATCGACAATATACTCTTATATACCATTACCTCTGCTGATACTTTTTCAGTACTGGTTTGGCTATCTGCTATATGTGGATGAGTGTCTTTCGGTAAGTATGTTTTCATTATTTAAGACACTCTCAGCTATGGTTTGGCTCTTTATGTATTAATATAACGTTTTAAATATATGTATTCTACTTATATTTGCCATAAGTCAGGTCTATGTGTATTTCCCTTTTGCAGTCTAAACAGTTTCAGTATAGGAGTCATGTTTGGGAAGTTTATTTCAACTTTTTTTTTCTTACCTGGGGTTCAGTATTTTTCTAATTTGAATTTATTTTTTTCGGTCAAATCTAGGCTTGCGAGGGTGCAAAATGCTGATTTTTATTGTGTCATTTTTGGCGCAAAATTTTTAGGCGTGAAGTTGCGCCCTTGATGGCACAAATTTTGTCATTTCCTGCGTCGTCGTTGACGCTAGTTGGTTTTGGCGCAAAATCGCGTTTGTTATGACGCAAATTGTGTCATTTCCTGGTGTTAGTTTTGCGGCAAAAAAATTTAGCTTGTTTTTGCGTGATGCGTCATACTTGGCTCCAAATTTTAATTATTTTACCCCTCTCCCTCTATTGCTCGCTGTTTTCATGAACTTTGAAAGCTATTATGCCTGGTTTTGTTTTTCTCTACTGAAACTGTTACATTGTGGAAATTGACTGTTTTGCCTAATGTTATTTTTCTTTTTCTATTACATTTTGAGAGATGTCTCATTCTGATCCTGACTCTGAAGTTACTGTAGAAACTATGATGCCTTGGAATACAATTCTACAAAGCTAAGTGTGTTCTTTTCATATTTTTAGCTGTTGTTATTTCTTCAGATCAATTATGTGGCATTTATTTATCATGTTTTATGCTAGCAATGCTTCTACATGTACGTTAACATTTACTGTTTTTTACATATTCAGTTCATGTACTTGATTTTATCTGCAAACATCACATGTTGTTGCTTATATCATAAAAAGGTTATGACTGCTATTATGCCTTTAAGTAAACTTATGAGGTCTTTTCAAAATTGTTAAATTAATTTTGTTCTGACCAACAGCATACTTAAGTTTATTCTACTGATGAAGGTTTCTTTGACTCAAAGGCTCCTGTATCAGACAGTTTGTTGAAAATTCTCATTTTTCATTTGAACATTTTTTGTTCTTTGTATAGGAAATTTTTCAATTTTATAGCTTTTAGGAGTCTAATCCTCCTATAACTATGTTAATAATCCTTTTCAATCTTGATTTTTACATTTTGAGTTTTTTTCCTATTTATTATATACTATCTGTATTATATATATATATATATATATATATATATATATATATATATATATATATATACACACACACATATACATTATACAGGTTTGTACCTTTTTTTTAATAAAAATAAAAAAAAATTATTGTAGTGGTCCACGTGATTCAAAATTGTGAGTTTAGTGGTCCCTAAGGTCTGAAAGGTTGGCGACCCATTTTCTAGAGTATGGTTATTCTGATTCCCTTTTGGGACTGTACTACTATTTCTATGGAAATTGGTACTTGTTTTCAGGATTCTTTAGAATTTGAATATAACCTTAATAGAGCATATTCACGTACTGTTTATATTTTTAGCTCAGCTTTATCTGTGGCTGACATTACTGGTCTCTCATCCTTTGTTAAACAGTCAGCATAAGCAGTTTTCAGATTCTTAAGTATATAACTCTCTTTAATTACTTTAGATGTATTCATTTAATTATGTTTACTATATTTATTATTACGATTTCAAATATATCTTATTATCTCTCTCTTGTTAGGGTAATAATTTATTTGATTTCTATTATCTCCTTTATTTCTGGAGGTTTAGTTTTTGTTTTTCTGCCCTACTTTTAGTCCGATGATGTAGATCAGTTGGTGAATGTCCTGACTACAAACGCTTGTTCTAGACCCAAGGGTCATAAATTCATTTCCCGGCAGGGTTAATACAGCCCTTTGGCCTTTGAGGTCAATTTATTGTATTTGGGTAATAATAACTACTGTTTTTAACAGCTGCTAATTTAGTTAACTCCGAGTGTAAGCACTGAAGAAGCGTTCTTTTGAATCCTTCTATATAATTACTAGTTATTAGTCTGCATAAAGGTGCGGTTCTCAAACCAGTCCTTCTGGTGGCTGGCAGATTAAATTGTTTTTGGATGAACTCAGTCCAAATTTTATATTATTCTTAGAGTTTGAATAGATTTCTAGAATCAGACGTTCTATGGGAAGAATCTTTCTTGCTCAGTAAACTCTGATTTTTTTCAGGTGCGATTATGCCAGTTCTTTTTGCAGGAACAGATTTGGGTTTCTATTTCAATTCTATTCTTTGTCTCTAAGAAGGAAGGTTTATTCAGTCCATTCTTGGATCTGAAGACTTTTTTGTTTTGTTAGAGTCTCCACTTTTAAGTTGGCGATTATAAGGACTATTATGCCTTTTTGTTAAGGCAATTTCATGTCCACTTCATTTTTTAAGATGAGAAAAGAGAGAAGAGGCGCCAAATGGTGTGTATCGTTTTGAATTCAGTAGGCCTTGCCCCCAAATAAAAACTACTTACAAAATTTCCAGCACTTGAGAAGTGCCACAAATGCCTTCTGAACTGTTAGCAGCCGTCCAGCTAGCTGAAATGTATCAGAACTGCTTCTATACTGTGAAGATGTAAGGCACTTGAGAAGTGCCACAAGAGCCTCCTGGACACTTGTCAGCTGTCCAGCTCACTGATAGCATCGATCTCCCCTAGGTTCACTTGTTCGGCTCACACATGGGTTCCAATGCAGCACACTTAGATCTCCCTGCAGCTCAATGTTCAGATGAGTGCAAGTATGGCTACCAATATTGGATGTGCAAAGTTGCTAAAAATTGCCGTGCTACTTGTACTGGTTAGTTAAAAATATAAATTTATTAAAAACAATGTTACACTACGCGTTTCCCGGTTACTCAGACCGCTTCCTCAGGTGTAATTTCAGATACAAAGTAGCAAAATTTTTATAGCCCCATATCGGCGTCTATCCCGACCCAGGGCGCATGCGTGAGCAACTAAAAAAACCTTAGCCAATCAGTGCCTAAGTTCGATTCTTCTCTGATGTAATTGGTTCTCACTAGGGGGCTTGGTTAATGACGTGCCCGCTGTCGGATGTGTGATGTTTATCATCGGCACACATGTCAGTTTTAAACTGACAGATAAACAAATCGTAAGTATTATATTACCAAGGTGGTACTGTCTCCCCAATGTTTATAATATTATCTATTTTTGGCACCAATTCACTAGAGTTAGTTGATCATGCATTTACATATAGTAAAAAATATATATAAAAAAACCCAGAATTTATGTTTACCTGATAAATTACTTTCTCCAACGGTGTGTCCGGTCCACGGCGTCATCCTTACTTGTGGGATATTCTCTTCCCCAACAGGAAATGGCAAAGAGCCCAGCAAAGCTGGTCACATGATCCCTCCTAGGCTCCGCCTTCCCCAGTCATTCGACCCGACGTAAAGGAGGAATATTTGCATAGGAGAAATCATATGATACCGTGGTGACTGTAGTTAAAGAAAATAAATCATCAGACCTGATTAAAAAACCAGGGCGGGCCGTGGACCGGACACACCGTTGGAGAAAGTAATTTATCAGGTAAACATAAATTCTGTTTTCTCTCCAACATAGGTGTGTCCGGTCCACGGCGTCATCCTTACTTGTGGGAACCAATACCCAAAGCTTTAGGACACGGATGATGGGAGGGAGCAAATCAGGTCACCTAGATGGAAGGCACCACGGTTTGCAAAACCTTTCTCCCAAAAATAGCCTCAGAAGAGGCAAAAACAGAATTTATGTTTACCTGATAAATTTCTTTCTCCAACGGTGTGTCCGGTCCACGGCGTCATCCTTACTTGTGGGATATTCTCTTCCCCAACAGGAAATGGCAAAGAGCCCAGCAAAGCTGGTCACATGATCCCTCCTAGGCTCCGCCTACCCCAGTCATTCGACCGACGTTAAGGAGGAATATTAGCATAGGAGAAACCATATGGTACCGTGGTGACTGTAGTTAAGAAAATAAATTATCAGACCTGATTAAAAAAACCAGGGCGGGCCGTGGGCCCGACACAACCGTTGAGAAAGAAATTTATAAGGTAAACAAAAATTATGTTTTCTCCAACATAGGTGTGTCCGGTCCACGGCGTCATCCTTACTTGTGGGAACCAATACCAAAGCTTTCGGGACACGGATGAAGGGAGGGAGCAAATCAGGTCACCTAAATGGAAGGCACCACGGCTTGCAAAACCTTTCTCCCAAAAATAGCCTCAGAAGAAGCAAAAGTATCAAACTTGTAAAATTTGGTAAAAGTGTGCAGTGAAGACCAAGTCGCTGCCCTACATATCTGATCAACAGAAGCCTCGTTCTTGAAGGCCCATGTGGAAGCCACAGCCCTAGTGGAATGAGCTGTGATTCTTTCGGGAGGCTGCCGTCCGGCAGTCTCGTAAGCCAATCTGATGATGCTTTTAATCCAAAAAGAGAGAGAGGTAGAAGTTGCTTTTTGACCTCTCCTTTTACCTGAATAAACAACAAACAAGGAAGATGTTTGTCTAAAATCCTTTGTAGCATCTAAATAGAATTTTAGAGCGCGAACAACATCCAAATTGTGCAACAAACGTTCCTTCTTTGAAACTGGTTTCGGACACAGAGAAGGCACGATAATCTCCTGGTTAATGTTTTTGTTAGAAACAACTTTTGGAAGAAAACCAGGTTTAGTACGTAAAACCACCTTATCTGCATGGAACACCAGATAAGGAGGGGAACACTGCAGAGCAGATAATTCTGAAACTCTTCTAGCAGAAGAAATTGCAACTAAAAACAAAACTTTCCAAGATAATAACTTAATATCAACGGAATGTAAGGGTTCAAACGGAACCCCCTGAAGAACTGAAAGAACTAAATTGAGACTCCAAGGAGGAGTCAAAGGTTTGTAAACAGGCTTAATTCTAACCAAAGCCTGAACAAAGGCTTGAACATCTGGCACAGCTGCCAGTAACACCGACAAGGCAGAAATCTGTCCCTTCAGGGAACTTGCCGATAATCCTTTTTCCAATCCTTCTTGAAGGAAGGATAGAATCCTAGGAATCTTAACCTTGTCCCAAGGGAATCCTTTAGATTCACACCAACAGATATATTTTTTCCAAATTTTGTGGTAAATCTTTCTAGTTACAGGCTTTCTGGCCTGAACAAGAGTATCGATAACAGAATCTGAGAAACCTCGCTTCGATAAAATCAAGCGTTCAATCTCCAGGCAGTCAGCTGGAGTGAAACCAGATTCGGATGTTCGAACGGACCCTGAACAAGAAGGTCTCGTCTCAAAGGTAGCTTCCAAGGTGGAGCCGATGACATATTCACCAGATCTGCATACCAAGTCCTGCGTGGCCACGCAGGAGCTATCAAGATCACCCACGCCCTCTCCTGATTGATCCTGGCTACCAGCCTGGGAATGAGAGGAAACGGCGGAAACACATAAGCTAGTTTGAAGATCCAAGGTGCTACTAGTGCATCCACTAGAGCCGCCTTGGGATCCCTGGATCTGGACCCGTAACAGGGAACTTTGAAGTTCTGACGAGAGGCCATTAGATCCATGTCTGGAATGCCCCACAGCTGAGTGACTAGGGCAAAGATTTCCGGATGGAGTTCCCACTCCCCCGGATGCAATGTCTGACGACTCAGAAAATCCGCTTCCCAATTTTCCACTCCCCGGGATGTGGATAGCAGACAGGTGGCAGGAGTGAGACTCCGCCCATAGAATAATCTTGGTCACTTCCTCCATCGCTAGGGAACTCCTTGTTCCCCCCTGATGGTTGATGTACGCAACAGTCGTCATGTTGTCTGATTGAAACCGTATGAACTTGGTCCTCGCTAGCTGAGGCCAAGCCTTGAGAGCATTGAATATCGCTCTCAGTTCCAGAATATTTATCGGTAGAAGAGATTCTTCCCGAGACCAAAGACCCTGAGCTTTCAGGGATCCCCAGACCGCGCCCCAGCCCGTCAGACTGGCGTCGGTCGTGACAATGACCCACTCTGGTCTGCGGAATGTCATCCCTTGTGACAGGTTGTCCAGGGACAGCCACCAACGGAGTGAGTCTCTGGTCCTCTGATTTACTTGTATCTTTGGAGACAAGTCTGTATAGTCCCCATTCCACTGACTGAGCATGCACAGTTGTAATGGTCTTAGATGAATGCGCGCAAAAGGAACTATGTCCATTGCCGCTACCATCAACCCGATCACTTCCATGCACTGAGCTACGGAAGGAAGAGGAACGGAATGAAGTATCCGACAAGAGTCCAGAAGCTTTGTTATTCTGGCCTCTGTTAGAAAAATCCTCATTTCTGAGGAGTCTATAATTGTTCCCAAGAAGGGAACCCTTGTTGACGGGGATAGAGAACTCTTTTCCACGTTCACTTTCCAGCCGTGAGATCTGAGAAAGGCCAGGACGATGTCCGTGTGAGCCTTTGCTCGAGGGAGGGACGACGCTTGAATCAGAATGTCGTCCAGGTAGGGTACTACTGCAATGCCCCTTGGTCTTAGCACCGCTAGAAGGGACCCTAGTACCTTTGTGAAAATCCTTGGAGCAGTGGCTAATCCGAAAGGAAGCGCCACAAACTGGTAATGTTTGTCCAGGAATGCAAACCTTAGGAACCGATGATGTTCCTTGTGGATAGGAATATGTAGATACGCATCCTTTAAATCCACCGTGGTCATGAATTGACCTTCCTGGATGGAAGGAAGGATAGTTCGAATGGTTTCCATCTTGAACGATGGGACCTTGAGAAATTTGTTTAAGATCTTGAGATCTAGGATTGGTCTGAACGTTCCCTCTTTTTTGGGAACTATGAACAGATTGGAGTAGAACCCCATCCTTGTTCTCTTAATGGAACAGGATGAATCACTCCCATTTTTAACAGGTCTTCTACACAATGTAAGAACGCCTGTCTTTTTATGTGGTCTGAAGACAACTGAGACCTGTGGAACCTCCCCCTTGGGGGAAGTCCCTTGAATTCCAGAAGATAACCCTGGGAGACTATTTCTAGCGCCCAAGGATCCAGAACATCTCTTGCCCAAGCCTGAGCGAAGAGAGAGAGTCTGCCCCCCACCAGATCCGGTCCCGGATCGGGGGCCAATATTTCATGCTGTCTTGGTAGCAGTGGCAGGTTTCTTGGCCTGCTTTCCCTTGTTCCAGCCTTGCATTGGTCTCCAAGCTGGCTTGGCCTGAGAAGTATTACCCTCTTGCTTAGAGGACGTAGCACCTTGGGCTGGTCCGTTTTTACGAAAGGGACGAAAATTAGGTCTATTTTTTGCCTTGAAAGGCCGATCCTGAGGAAGGGCGTGGCCCTTACCCCAGTGATATCAGAGATAATCTCTTTCAAGTCAGGACCAAACAGCGTTTTCCCCTTGAAAGGAATGTTTAGTAGCTTGTTCTTGGAAGACGCATCAGCCGACCAAGATTTCAACCAAAGCGCTCTGCGCGCCACAATAGCAAACCCAGAATTCTTAGCCGCTAACTTAGCCAATTGCAAAGAGGCGTCTAGAGTGAAAGAATTAGCCAATTTGAGAGCATTGATTCTGTCCATAATCTCCTCATAAGGAGGAGAGTCACTATCGAGCACCTTAATCAGTTCATCAAACCAGAAATATGCGGCTGTAGTGACAGGGACAATGCATGAAATGGGTTGTAGAAGGTAACCCTGCTGAACAAACATCTTTTTTAAGCAAACCTTCTAATTTTTTATCCATAGGATCTTTGAAAGCACAACTATCCTCTATGGGAATAGTGGTGCGTTTGTTTAAAGTAGAAACCGCTCCCTCGACCTTGGGGACTGACTGCCATAAGTCCTTTCTGGGGTCGACCATAGGAAACGATTTTTTAAATATGGGGGGAGGGACGAAAGGAATACCGGGCCTTTCCCATTCTTTATTAACAATGTCCGCCACCCGCTTGGGTATAGGAAAAGCTTCTGGGAGCCCCCGGCACCTCTAGGAACTTGTCCATTTTACATAGTTTCTCTGGGATGACCAAATTTTCACAATCATCCAGAGTGGATAATACCTCCTTAAGCAAAATGCGGAGATGTTCCAATTTAAATTTAAATGTAATCACATCAGATTCAGCCTGCTGAGAAATGTTCCCTAAATCAGTAATTTCTCCCTCAGACAAAACCTCCCTGGCCCCCTCAGATTGGGTTAGGGGCCCTTCAGAGATATTAATATCAGCGTCGTCATGCTCTTCAGTAACTAAAACAGAGCAGCCACGCTTACGCTGACAAGGGTTCATTTTGGCTAAAATGTTTTTTGACAGAATTATCCATTACAGCCGTTAATTGTTGCATAGTAAGGAGTATTGGCGCGCTAGATGTACTAGGGGCCTCCTGAGTGGGCAAGACTCGTGTAGACGAAGGAGGGAATGATGCAGTACCATGCTTACTCCCCTCACTTGAGGAATCATCTTGGGCATCATTGTCATTATCACATAAATCACATTATTTAAATGAATAGGAATTCTGGCTTCCCCCACATTCAGAACACAGTCTATCTGGTAGTTCAGACATGTTAAACAGGCATAAACTTGATAAGAAAGTACAAAAAACGTTTTAAAATAAAACCGTTACTGTCACTTTAAATTTTAAACTGAACACACTTTATTACTGCAATTGCGAAAAAACATGAAGGAATTGTTCAAAATTCACCAAATTTTCACCACAGTGTCTTAAAGCCTTGAAAATATTGCACACCAATTTTGGAAGCTTTAACCCTTAAAATAACGGAACCGGAGCCGTTTTAAGCTTTAACCCCTTTACAGTCCCTGGTATCTGCTTTGCTGAGACCCAACCAAACCCAAAGGGGAATACGATACCAAATGACGCCTTCAGAAGTCTTTTATAAGTATCAGAGCTCCTCTCACATGCGACTGCATGCCATGCCTCTCAAAAACAAGTGCGCAACACCGGCGCGAAAATGAGACTCTGCCTATGCTTTGGGAAAGCCCCTAAAGAATAAGGTGTCTAAAACAGTGCCTGCCGATATTATTATATCAAAATACCCAGAATAAATGATTCCTCAAGGCTAAATAAGTGTTAATATCAATCGATTTAGCCCAAAAAAAGTCTACAGTCTAAATAAGCCCTTGTGAAGCCCTTATTTACAATCGTAATAAACATGGCTTACCGGATCCCATAGGGAAAATGACAGCTTCCAGCATTACATCGTCTTGTTAGAATGTGTCATACCTCAAGCAGCAAGGGACTGCAAACTGTTCCCCCAACTGAAGTTAATTGCTCTCAACAGTCCTGTGTGGAATAGCCATGGATTTTAGTTACGGTTGCTAAATCATTTTCCTCATACAAACAGAATTCTTCATCTCTTTTCTGTTTCTGAGTAAATAGTACGTACCAGCACTATTTGAAAATAACAAACTCTTGATTGAATAATGAAAAACTACAGTTAAACACTAAAAAAACTCTAAGCCATCTCCGTGGAGATGTTGCCTGTACAACGGCAAAGAGAATGACTGGGGTAGGCGGAGCCTAGGAGGGATCATGTGACCAGCTTTGCTGGGCTCTTTGCCATTTCCTGTTGGGGAAGAGAATATCCCACAAGTAAGGATGACGCCGTGGACCGGACACACCTATGTTGGAGAAAGTATCAAATTTGTAAAATTTAGTAAAAGTGTGCAGTGAAGACCAAGTCGCTGCCTTACATATCTGATCAACCGAAGCCTCGTTCTTAAAGGCCCATGTGGAAGCCACGGCCCTAGTGGAATGAGCTGTGATTCTTTCAGGAGGCTGCCGTCCGGCAGTCTCATAAGCCAATCTGATGATGCTTTTAAGTCAAAAAGATAGAGAGGTAGAAGTTGCTTTTTGACCTCTCCTTTTACCAGAATAAACAACAAACAAGGAAGATGTTTGTCTGAAATCCTTTGTAGCATCTAAATAGAATTTTAGAGCACGGACAACGTCCAAATTGTGTAACAAACGTTCCTTCTATGAAACTGGATTCGGACACAAAGAAGGTACAACTATCTCCTGGTTAATATTTTTGTTGGAAACAACCTTCGAAGAAAACCAGGCTCAGTACGTAAAACCACCTTATCTGCATGGACCAGATAGGGCGGAGAACACTGTAGAGCAGATAACTCAGAAACTCTTCTAGCGGAAGAAATTGCAACCTAAAACAAAACTTTCCAAGATAATAACTTAATATCTACGGAATGTAAGGGTTCAAACGGAACCCCTTGAAGAACTGAAAGAACTAGATTAAGACTCCAGGGAAGAGTCAAAGGTCTGTAAACAGGCTTGATTCTAACCAGAGCCTGAACAAACGCTTAAACGTCTGGCACAGCTGCCAGCCTTTTGTGAAGTAAAACAGATAAAGCAGAGATCTGTCCCTTCAGAGAACTCGCAGAAAATCCTTTCTACAAACCTTCTTGTAGAAAGGAAAGAATCTTAGGAATTTTTATCTTGTTCCATGGGAATCCTTTAGATTCACACCAACAGATATATTTTTTCCATATATTATGGTAAATTTTTCTAGTTACAGGCTTTCTAGCCTGAATAAGAGTATCCATTACAGAATCTGAAAACCCACGCTTTGATAAAATCAAGCGTTCAAACTCCAAGCAGTCAGTTGGAGGAAAACCAGATTCGGATGTTCGAATGGACCCTGAATAAGAAGGTCCTGTCTCAAAGGTAGCTTCCATGGTGGAGCCGATGACACATTCACCAGGTCTGCATACCAAGTCCTGTGTGGCCACACAGGAACTATCAAGGTCACCGAAGCCCTCTCCAGATTGATCCTGGCTACCAGCCTGGGAATGAGAGGAAACGGTGGGAATACATAAGCTAGGTTGAAGATCCAAGGTGCTACTATTGTATCCAATAGAGTCGCCTTGGGATCCCTGGATTTGGACCCGTAACAAGGGACCATGAAGTTCTGACGAGAGGCCATCAGAACCATGTCTGGAATGCCCCATAATTGAGTTATTTGGGCAAAGATTTCCAGATGGAGTTCCCACTCCCCCGGATGCTCCTCCATCGCCAGGGAACTCCTTGTTACCCCCCGATGGTTGATATATGTAACAGTCGTCATGATGTCTGATTGAAACCTTATGAATTTGGCCTTTGCTAGTCGAGGCCAAGCCTTGAGAGCATTGAATATCGCTCTCAGTTCCATTATGTTTATCGGGAGAAGAGAGTCTTCCCGAAACCATAGACCCTGAGTTTTCAGGGGTTCCCAGACCGCGCCCCAGCCCACCAGACTGGCGTCGGTCGTGACAATGACCTATTCCGGTCTGCGGAAGCTCATTCCCTGTGACAGGTTGTCCAGGGTCAGCCACCGACGGAGTGAATCTCTGGTTATTTGATCTACTTGTATCGTCGGAGACAAGTTTGAATAATCCCCATTCCACTGTCTGAGCATGAACAGGTGCAATGGTCTTAGATAAATTCGTGCAAAAGGAACTATGTCCATTGCCGCAACCATCAAACCTATTACTTCCATGGACTGCGCTATGGAAGGAAGAAGAACAGAATGAAGTACCTGACAAGAGCTTAGAAGTTTTGATTTTCTGGCCTCTGTCAGAAAAACCTTCATTTCTAAGGAAACTATTATTGTTCCCAAGAAGGGAACTCTTGTTGACGGGGACAGAGAACTTTTTTCTATGTTCACTTTCCACCTGTGAGATCTGAGAAAGGCTAGGACAATGTCCGTATGAGCCCTTGCTCTTGACAGAGACGACACTTGAATCAGGATGTCGTCCAAGTAAGGTACTGCTGCAATGCCCCTTGGTCTTAGCACCGCTAGAAGGGACCCTAGTACCCTTGTGAAAATCCTTGGAGCAGTGGCTAATCCGAATGGAAGTGCCACAGGTAATGCTTGTCCAGAAAGGCGAACCTTAGGAACTGAAAATGTTCCTTGTGGATAGGAATACGTAGGTACGCATCCTTTAAGTCCACCGTGGTCATGAATTGACCTTCCTGGATGGTAGGAAGGATCGTTCGAATGGTTTCCATTTTGAATGATGAAACCCTTATAAACTTGTTTAGAATCTTGAGATCTAAAATAGGTCTGAATGTTCCCTCTTTTTTGGGAATTATGAACAGGTTGGAGTAAAAACCCATCCCTTGTTCTCCTAATGGAACAGGATGAATCACTCCCATGCTTAACAGGTCTTCTACACAGTGTAAGAATGCCTGTTCGAAGATAATTGAGACCCGTGGAACCTTCCCCTTGGGGGTAGTTCCCTGAATTCCAGGAGATAACCTTGAGAAACTATTTCTAGCGCCCAAGGATCCTGAACATCTCTTGCCCCAGCCTGAGCAAAGAGAGAAAGTCTGCCCCCCACCAGATCCTTCCCAGATCGGGGGCCAACACTTCATGCTGTTTTGGTAGCAGCGGCAGGTGACTTGGCCTGCTTACCCTTGTTCCAGCCTTGCATCGGCCTCCAGGCTGGCTTGGTTTGAGAAGTATTACCCTCATGCTTAGAGGGTGTAGAATTTGAGGCTGGTCCGTTTCTGCGAAAGGGACGAAAATTTGGCTTCTTTTTAGCCTTAAAAGACCTATCCAGAGGAAGGGCGTGGCCCTTTCCCCCAGTGATGTCTGAAATAATCTCTTTCAAGTCAGGGCCAAACAGTGTTTTACCCTTGAAAGGGATGTTAAGCAAAAGCGCTCTGCGCGCCACGATAGCAAACCCTGAATTATTCGCCGCTAATCTAGCTAATTGCAAAGCGGCATCTAAAATAAAAAAGAGTTAGCCAATTTAAGAGCTTGAACTCTGTCCAAAACCTCCTCGTACGAAGATTCTTTATTGAGCGACTTTTCTAGTTCTTTGAACCAGAAACACGCAGCTGTAGTGACAGGAACAATGCATGAAATTGGTTGTAGAAGGTAACCTTGCTGAACAAACATCTTTTTAAGCAAACCCTCTAACCTTTAATCCATAGGATCTTGAAAGCACAACTATCTTCTATAGGAATAGAAGTGCGTTTTGTTTAGAGTAGAAACCGCCCCCTCGACCTTGGGGACTGTATGCTATAAGTCCTTTCTGGGGTCGACTATAGGAACTAATTTCTTAAATATAGGGGGAGGACAAAAGGTATGCCGGGCCTTTCCCACTCCTTATTTACTATGTCCGCCACCCGCTTGGGTATAGGAAAAACATCGGGGGGCACCGGAACCTCTAGGAACTTGTCCATCTTACCTAATTTCTCTGGAATGACCAAATTGTCACAATCATCCAGAGTAGATAATACCTCCTTAAGTAGTGCGTGGAGATGTTGAAATTTAAATTTAAAAGTTACAATATCAGGTTCTGCTTGTTGAGAAATTTTCCCTGAATCTGAAATTTCTCCCTCAGACAAAACCTCCCTCCTGGCCCCTTCAGATAGGTGTGAGGGTATGTCAGAACAGATATCATCAGCGTCCTCCTGCTCTTCAGTGTTTAAAACAGAGCAATCACGCTTTCACTGATAAGTAGGCATTTTGGAAAAAATGCATGCAATAGAATTATCCATTACAGCCATTAATTGTTGTATGGTAATAAGTATTGGCGCACTAGATGTACTAGGGGCCTCTTGTGTGGGCAAAACTGGTGTAGACACAGAAGGGGATGATGCAGTACCATGCTTACTCCCCTCATTAGAGGAATCATCTTGGGCACTATCATATCTATGGCATTATTATCCCTACTTTGTTTGGACATTATGACACAAATATATCACATATATTTAAATGGGGAGACACATTGGCTTTCATACATATAGAACATCGTTATCTGATGGTTCAGACATGTTAAACAGGCTTAAACTTGTCAACAAAGCACAAAAATGTTTTACAATAAAACCGTTACTGTCCCTTTAAATTTCAAACTGAACACACTTTATTACTGAATATGTGAAAAAGTATGAAGGAATTGTTCAAATTTCACCAAAATTTCACCACAGTAACTTAAAGCCTTAAAAGTATTGCACACCAAATTTGAAAGCTTTAACCCGTTTTTACATTTAACCCCTATACAGTCCCAGGTATTTGCTTTGCTGAGACCCAACCAAGCCCAGAGGGGAATACGATACCAAATGATGCCTTCTATAAGCTTTTTCAGTGGTTCTTAGCTCCTCACACATGCATCTGCATGCCATGCTTTCCAAAAACAACTGCGCATTAGAGGCGCGAAAATGAGGCTCTGTCTATGACTAGAAAAGGCCCCCAGGGAAAAAGGTGTCCAATACAGTGCCTGCCGTTTTTATTAAAACAATCCCTAAGATTTAACAACTATTAAAAGTAATAATCTGCCAAATATACTTAGTAAAGTAATCGTTTTAGCCCAGAAAAATGTCTACCAGTTTTTTAAGCCCTAATGAAGCCCTTTATTCTTTTACTTAAACTAAGAAAATGGCTTACCGGTTCCCATAGGGAAAATGACAGCTTCCAGCATTACCGAGTCTTGTTAGAAATGTGTCATACCTCAAGCAGCAAAAGTCTGCTCACTGTTTCCCCCAACTGAAGTTAATTCCTCTCAACAGTCCTGTGTGGAAACAGCCATCGATTTTTAGTAACGGTTGCTAAAATCATTTTCCTCTTACAAACAGAAATCTTCATCTCTTTCCTGTTTCAGAGTAAATAGTACATACCAGCACTATTTTAAAATAACAAACTCTTGATTGAAGAATAAAAACTACATTTAAACACCAAAAAACTCTAAGCCATCTCCGTGGAGATGTTGCCTGTACAACGGCAAAGAGAATGACTGGGGAAGGCGGAGCCTAGGAGGGATCATGTGACCAGCTTTGCTGGGCTCTTTGCCATTTCCTGTTGGGGAAGAGAATATCCCACAAGTAAGGATGACACCGTGGACCGGACACACCTATGTTGGAGAAACATACTCAAAATGCAAATGTTATGACTCATTTCTAAACATCTATATGCATTATCTAATTTTAAAACCGCTGTGATCGGACAGATAACCATATACTAGACTGATCATAGAAGTTAATAATATATCATAAAATGTTGATCTAAAATATAAACATAAATCAAATGATATACATCGAATAAATTATAACATGACTGTTGCTATTATTGACATATATTACAACTGTTGATATAGGTCTTATATCTTAATTAAAAGCAGCCATGTCTATATTTTCGTTTAAGCCATGGGGTTGGAGAGTCTTAAGCTTCCAAATCCAAAATGTCTCTCTCTGTCTTAGATGGGTCAACCTATTCCTACCCCATTTGGGAGCAATCTGTTCTAATGGAAAAATATTAAATAGATCAGTTTGTCCGTCATGACAGTTTTTACTGTGTCTTGGAACACTATGATTGGCCACCCCATTCTTTATATTTCTATTGTGTTCCCCCCATCTCTTTTTTAAGGGTCTTGAGGACCTACCAATGTACTGAATTCCACATTGACATTCAAGGAGATATACCACATAACTTGAATCACAAGTGAATCTAGAATTTATTTCAAATTCTTCCTTTGTGGAAGCAGATTGAAATTTGGTCCTATTCCCTGAAGTATATTTGCAAAGACCACAGTTTGGTCGATTACATCTGTAAAAACCCCTTTTACCCATTGGCCAACTATTACAGATGTAATCGACCAAACTGTGGTCTTTGCAAATATTTGAAATAAATTCTAGATTCACTTGTGATTCAAGTTATGTGGTATATCTCCTTGAATGTCAATGTGGAATTCAGTACATTGGTAGGTCCTCAAGACCCTTAAAAAAGAGATGGGGGGAACACAATAGAAATATAAAGAATGGGGTGGCCAATCATAGTGTTCCAAGACACAGTAAAAACTGTCATGACGGACAAACTGATCTATTTAATATTTTTCCATTAGAACAGATTGCTCCCAAATGGGGTAGGAATAGGTTGACCCATCTAAGACAGAGAGAGACATTTTGGATTTGGAAGCTTAAGACTCTCCAACCCCATGGCTTAAACGAAAATATAGACATGGCTGCTTTTAATTAAGATATAAGACCTATATCAACAGTTGTAATATATGTCAATAATAGCAACAGTCATGTTATAATTTATTCGATGTATATCATTTGATTTATGTTTATATTTTAGATCAACATTTTATGATATATTATTAACTTCTATGATCAGTCTAGTATATGGTTATCTGTCCGATCACAGCGGTTTTAAAATTAGATAATGCATATAGATGTTTAGAAATGAGTCATAACATTTGCATTTTGAGTATGTTTTTTTTATATATTTTTTTACTATATGTAAATGCATGATCAACTAACTCTAGTGAATTGGTGCCAAAAATAGATAATATTATAAACATTGGGGAGACAGTACCACCTTGGTAATATAATACTTACGATTTGTTTATCTGTCAGTTTAAAACTGACATGTGTGCCGATGATAAACATCACACATCCGACAGCGGGCACGTCATTAACCAAGCCCCCTAGTGAGAACCAATTACATCAGAGAAGAATCGAACTTAGGCACTGATTGGCTAAGGTTTTTTTAGTTGCTCACGCATGCGCCCTGGGTCGGGATAGACGCCGATATGGGGCTATAAAAATTTTGCTACTTTGTATCTGAAATTACACCTGAGGAAGCGGTCTGAGTAACCGGGAAACGCGTAGTGTAACATTGTTTTTAATAAATTTATATTTTTAACTAACCAGTACAAGTAGCACGGCAATTTTTAGCAACTTTGCACATCCAATATTGGTAGCCATACTTGCACTCATCTGAACATTGAGCTGCAGGGAGATCTAAGTGTGCTGCATTGGAACCCATGTGTGAGCCGAACAAGTGAACCTAGGGGAGATCGATGCTATCAGTGAGCTGGACAGCTGACAAGTGTCCAGGAGGCTCTTGTGGCACTTCTCAAGTGCCTTACATCTTCACAGTATAGAAGCAGTTCTGATACATTTCAGCTAGCTGGACGGCTGCTAACAGTTCAGAAGGCATTTGTGGCACTTCTCAAGTGCTGGAAATTTTGTAAGTAGTTTTTATTTGGGGGCAAGGCCTACTGAATTCAAAACGATACACACCATTTGGCGCCTCTTCTCTCTTTTCTCTTTTTGAACAGAACCTGTGATTGCCAACACCTTTCTGGAATGAGATTGCTGCCTGGAGATTATAAATACCTCTGAGAGTGTGGACTATCATATTACACATTGTTAAAGAGATAGTTTATTCATCATAGTAAACTATATCATATTAAGATACTCTTAACCTAACAAGTTTTAAATCTATTTGTAGGTTGTTTTTATTATTACTGTTCTTGTTGTATTATTGACAATATTTACAACTTTTTCTATGACAGTTTTGCAGCACTTTTGCACATTAGTACTGGCGGAACATTGCTAGTAACTAAGGGCGCCTCTAATTTTATTTCTAATAATTTTCATTTTTTAAGATGTTTATCCTCATATTTTATTACATTCAGACCACTTGTGGTTTCTGAGATTTTCTTTTAAGCTTTACCAATTTGTCGCTTTTCCTTTTGGTTTAGTCACAGCTTTATAAATCTTTTTGAAGGTTCTTGGTGCCCTTCTTTCTGTCTTCAGACAGTAGGTTATTGTGGGGCTTCCTTATTTGGATGGTTTCTTGGTAATAGCTTAAACTTTTCTTTTATTAAAGTCAGACAGATAGCTCAGCATGCTAATGCACTGTGAATGAGCTCTGTAGCAACTTGAGGGTTGCAGGTTCGATTCCCGGCGAGGTCCATTCAGCCTTTCATTCTTCCTTGGTCGATTAATTGGGCAGCATCTTGAGTCCCTTACAGGTGATTAGACGCGCTTTATGAGTACCCAATACATACATATGAAAGAGCAGTTTTCAAATATATGGACTTTTCTTTTTGTGGAATCCCTCATGAATCAACTAAGTTTTGTTTCTTCAAGACATAGTTAGAGGATCTAATTTACCTAAGAGTTTTGTGTTTCCTCAGACAAGGATCACTTCTTTTTGGGTTTCTAGATAGATTATGTGTTCATGTCTTTGTTTTTATCTGACAAAAGTCAATTGTAAGTGGCATTAGCCTGTCTAACTTACAGTCTAGAACATGTCTTTCAGTGGCTATGTGCATGGAAGTTGTTAGGTCTCATAATTACAGCATCGGGTGTGGTTCCCTTAGCTTGTTTTTCATCTGGGATCTCTTTTTGATTTGCATACTGAATCAATCATACAGGGTTTGTTTTTAAATATAAAACAAATTAGATAGAGGGCGCCACATGGTGCAGATCATATGAGGTAAATATAACACAGCGATATAATAATAAGAATCCTACTCACAAATTGTGGCGCACATAAAGTGCAGAAAAAGCAGTCCGGAACCACACGTCGTCCGGTCGACCACAATGGATGGGATTGCCCAAGTGGAGATCCTCGTCTCACCAGGGAGAGTCCAGGGAAGTCCAAGAAGGAGGAATGGGTATGGAACTGTGCACCAAAGTTCCAGCCAAATGCTCAGGAGTGACCAAGATAGGTTCCCCAGGCCCAAGCCCAAGGATAAAAAGAAATGGTCGGCAGCAGATGAAGATTAAAATATGCAAAGTTTAATTGCAAAATTAAAAGCAACAGTATTAAAAACAACAGCAACGCGTTTCTCAGTGATACACACTGTTTCATCAGGCTATACAAACATTCTAAAAGCTGCCATATTTAAACTAGTTGGGAACCAATCGGTGATCAGAAAAAACCCACACCCCTAAAGGAGCATACCATTCAGTAATTGGGGATCCAAGGTGCAAAAGTTAATTAAAAATACAGATAAAACCACATTAATATTGATTATACAGAACATATTACATCAAAAAACAAAATACAAATAACATACATATATTTAAAAAGAATTACATAATTTTAATTGGCTATATGAAGATAATGTGTTAGTGCTCTGCACTCTCAAAAGGAGAGCAAATTGGTATATGTCTCAACTAAACAAAGACACTCTCTTTAGATTTGGCATTATGTATTTAATTTTCAATTAATATCCAAGGCTAATTGATAAGGGATCATTATTGATGGAGTTTAGGGATGCTAATACATGTGTGTACTGAATAATAGTACACATAATAACGAAAGAATAAAATACGTGTCAGGCTATGCTGCATCTAGGCGAGTGTACTCAGGTATGGATCGCAAACACACATATCGATCGCAAACACACATACAGACATGATGAGAACTGTCATAGTATGGTCAAAGATACACATACTGAGCCGTTATATATATCCCCATAGCAACCATTAGTATAATATGAAGACAAAATGTTAAATATTGGGTATGATCGGCCAATAGCGTATAGCTAAAACACTAATATTGATACGTAAGCAGTGATGTCAGGAGAGGTGTAACAAGATGCGCCAATAAAAGTCTACAGCGCAAAAGTTAGGAAGAGATGTGAGCGGAATGTAATGCAACACCAGCCAATAGAAAGCGGCTGAACGTAAACAAGGAAGTGAATGATAGGATATAATGACCAATAGTGTGTGACTAATATGAGGTGGGCAGTCATAGAAAAGAGGAGCGACCAGATGCGCCAATGATAATAAGCGGGGCAGTGAGGTGGGGTGGGAGAGGGAAGATGTAAACAAATAATACCGAGCACAGCCAATGGAAAGTGGCTGAGAGGTGAAAGGAGCGTGTGGTGTCAGTCTAATCCGTAACATTACATCAATGTGAATAGTGACTTACAAGGGAGAAAACTACGTTAATACAATTGTGCCAGGTGGATAATAAGATATAAGAATGGATAATAATGGTAATGATAGTGATAATAGTGATTATCGATGGTGATCTGTGGCCCAAAGGGTATATGAAAATCGGCAGAATATAATAAAGAGCCTGCCGATATGTGATGATGAATATACATATATATGGTAACCTAGTGAATCTAATCCATATTAAAATTCCAATAGGATAATGCCTAAATAGGGGGATGATGAGAAGGCACAACTGGAGGAATAATAGGGAATAATAAAAAACATAAAAACATTCAAATCTGTCATATGTGGACAATAACCACAGGGATATAATGGTATCAATCAATCTATAGATAGTATGACAAAAAGATGAAAGAGATAAAATAGGGCAAAATGGTAAAGACCACAGTGATGGAATATAGAGAGAATGTAGGAGATATATAAGAAAAACAGGGTCAGAGCTCATATAGTATGAATAGGGATCAAAAAAGGATATATAATAATTATGTCAAAATAAAATAAAACTAGGGAACAAGCGTATATAGGTGCGGGGGGAGGGAAAGTGTACCCTATATAGGGGGGGGGGGAAAGGGATATTAGAAGGGGAGTGTCAAATATTGGGACAATATCAATACTCATGATCAATATCAATATAAATAACATTGATGTTAATACATATGTTAATATTAAAAAGTAAATGTGAATATCAGAATGCTGCTAAGTCCATGTTGAGGTTGAGACCCGAGGGAAACAAGGTCTTCAGTTTATAGATCCAATATGTTTCCCTCTGTCTCAACCTATTGAATCTATTGTATAAATGGGAATGGGGAATCATTTCAAGTGGGCAAATGCTGAATGTATTGGTTATTCTATTGTGTGTATTGTTACAGTGTCTAGGGACGCTGTGATTGCGATATTTATTTTTAATGTTTCTTAAGTGTTCATTCCACCTATCCCTTATCAGTCTGCAGGTACGGCCCACATATTGAATCCCACAAAGATTGCAGGTCAATAGGTAGATAACATAAGAGGAGGTACATGTCAAGAATTGTGGAATATTGTATAGCTTCTTTGTAATGCTAGATGAAAAAGTTTTGCTCCCAAATGTAGTATATTTGCACATATTGCAATTTTTACGTGGACATTTCCCTATTCCGTTCTTTTTATTTGGTAAGGAGGGATTTTTTGTTCTATTAAATTTGTGGACTACAACTTTACTAGGTGCTAGTACACTTTTAAGTGTAGGGGCTCGTCTAAATACACACTTTGGTTCATGATCTACTAATTTTCCCAAGATTGGATCCCTTTTGACCAGATCCCAATGTTTTTTAATGATACGTTTTATCTTAGTGTGGTTCACACTATATTTGGTGATAAATAAGGGATTGGAATGATTCGCAATAGTGGTATCGGTATTGAGGTCTTGTTTATTTCTCTTTGGTTTATATACAAAATAAGAATCTCTATTATCAGATTTAGCTCTTTCGTATCCAATGTCAATTATTTGTTTAGGATACCCTTTTTCCTCAAATCTAGTTTTCAAAATAATACTTTGTTGTTCAAAATCTTCGATATTACTGCAGTTTCTTCGTATCCTTTTGAACTGCCCATATGGAATATTATTAAGCCAAGGACTATAGTGGTTACTCTTATAATGAAGATAACTGTTACAATCGACAGTTTTGAAATGTGTGGTCGTGATAATTTTATTCTCATTAGAGAAAGATAGACATAGATCAAGAAATACCACTGATTGATGTTCAATATTGCTAGAAAAAGTTAGGCCCATCTTGTTAGAATTAAGATGTTTGACAAAAAGTTCAGCAGATGTAGCGTCCCCCCTCCATAAAAACAACAGATCGTCTATGTATCTGCCATAGAAGACCAGGTTCGCTCCAAAGCCTGACCCATAGATGTACTCGGCTTCAAATAGCCCCATGAAAAGATTGGCAAAACTGGGAGCGAACCTGGTCCCCATGGCAGTACCTAGTATCTGTAAATAGTATTCGTCTTGGTAGACAAAGAAATTATGTTCTAAAATAAAAGATATCAATTGTACAATAAACTCCTTTTGTAATGCAGGAATATAAATATCACTTGCCAAAAATTCAGATACGGCTTGAATACCCAAATGGTGCTGTATATTAATCAAGATCTATCTGATTACTTGCTTGAAGCAAATAAAATTCTGAGTGACACGAAATATTATAGGAAGCTACATACTGACCCCACTGAAAAATTTCTCAAAATTCTGACAGGTATTATTAATTTTGGATACCAGGAAGGTATTGTTAGTACAGCTGAAAGGAATTTTTTAATCCCTATAAAACCTAATTGCGCCTTTTATTATCACTTGCCAAAGGTTCATAAAGACCCCAAATACCCACCCGGAAGACCCATCATAGCCGGGATTGGGAGCCTAACCGATAATGTATCCGAATATGTTGATTGGTTCCTTCAACGCTACGTCGTCACATTGGATTCTTATATCAAAGATTCCCCTGACCTGATTAAAAAACTTGAACAGATCACTTTAAATGAAAAACTGATGTGGATCTCATGTGACGTACATGCCTTATACTCTAATATACAGCACCATTTGGGTATTCAAGCCGTATCTGAATTTTTGGCAAGTGATATTTATATTCCTGCATTACAAAAGGAGTTTATTGTACAATTGATATCTTTTATTTTAGAACATAATTTCTTTGTCTACCAAGACGAATACTATTTACAGATACTAGGTACTGCCATGGGGACCAGGTTCGCTCCCAGTTTTGCCAATCTTTTCATGGGGCTATTTGAAGCCGAGTACATCTATGGGTCAGGCTTTGGAGCGAACCTGGTCTTCTATGGCAGATACATAGACGATCTGTTGTTTTTATGGAGGGGGGACGCTACATCTGCTGAACTTTTTGTCAAACATCTTAATTCTAACAAGATGGGCCTAACTTTTTCTAGCAATATTGAACATCAATCAGTGGTATTTCTTGATCTATGTCTATCTTTCTCTAATGAGAATAAAATTATCACGACCACACATTTCAAAACTGTCGATTGTAACAGTTATCTTCATTATAAGAGTAACCACTATAGTCCTTGGCTTAATAATATTCCATATGGGCAGTTCAAAAGGATACGAAGAAACTGCAGTAATATCGAAGATTTTGAACAACAAAGTATTATTTTGAAAACTAGATTTGAGGAAAAAGGGTATCCTAAACAAATAATTGACATTGGATACGAAAGAGCTAAATCTGATAATAGAGATTCTTATTTTGTATATAAACCAAAGAGAAATAAACAAGACCTCAATACCGATACCACTATTGCGAATCATTCCAATCCCTTATTTATCACCAAATATAGTGTGAACCACACTAAGATAAAACGTATCATTAAAAAACATTGGGATCTGGTCAAAAGGGATCCAATCTTGGGAAAATTAGTAGATCATGAACCAAAGTGTGTATTTAGACGAGCCCCTACACTTAAAAGTGTACTAGCACCTAGTAAAGTTGTAGTCCACAAATTTAATAGAACAAAAAATCCCTCCTTACCAAATAAAAAGAACGGAATAGGGAAATGTCCACGTAAAAAATTGCAATATGTGCAAATATACTACATTTGGGAGCAAAACTTTTTCATCTAGCATTACAAAGAAGCTATACAATATTCCACAATTCTTGACATGTACCTCCTCTTATGTTATCTACCTATTGACCTGCAATCTTTGTGGGATTCAATATGTGGGCCGTACCTGCAGACTGATAAGGGATAGGTGGAATGAACACTTAAGAAACATTAAAAATAAATATCGCAATCACAGCGTCCCTAGACACTGTAACAATACACACAATAGAATAACCAATACATTCAGCATTTGCCCACTTGAAATGATTCCCCATTCCCATTTATACAATAGATTCAATAGGTTGAGACAGAGGGAAACATATTGGATCTATAAACTGAAGACCTTGTTTCCCTCGGGTCTCAACCTCAACATGGACTTAGCAGCATTCTGATATTCACATTTACTTTTTAATATTAACATATGTATTAACATCAATGTTATTTATATTGATATTGATCATGAGTATTGATATTGTCCCAATATTTGACACTCCCCTTCTAATATCCCTTTCCCCCCCCCCCCTATATAGGGTACACTTTCCCTCCCCCCGCACCTATATACGCTTGTTCCCTAGTTTTATTTTATTTTGACATAATTATTATATATCCTTTTTTGATCCCTATTCATACTATATGAGCTCTGACCCTGTTTTTCTTATATATCTCCTACATTCTCTCTATATTCCATCACTGTGGTCTTTACCATTTTGCCCTATTTTATCTCTTTCATCTTTTTGTCATACTATCTATAGATTGATTGATACCATTATATCCCTGTGGTTATTGTCCACATATGACAGATTTGAATGTTTTTATGTTTTTTATTATTCCCTATTATTCCTCCAGTTGTGCCTTCTCATCATCCCCCTATTTAGGCATTATCCTATTGGAATTTTAATATGGATTAGATTCACTAGGTTACCATATATATGTATATTCATCATCACATATCGGCAGGCTCTTTATTATATTCTGCCGATTTTCATATACCCTTTGGGCCACAGATCACCATCGATAATCACTATTATCACTATCATTACCATTATTATCCATTCTTATATCTTATTATCCATCTGGCACAATTGTATTAACGTAGTTTTCTCCCTTGTAAGTCACTATTCACATTGATGTAATGTTACGGATTAGACTGACACCACACGCTCCTTTCACCTCTCAGCCACTTTCCATTGGCTGTGCTCGGTATTATTTGTTTACATCTTCCCTCTCCCACCCCACCTCACTGCCCCGCTTATTATCATTGGCGCATCTGGTCGCTCCTCTTTTCTATGACTGCCCACCTCATATTAGTCACACACTATTGGTCATTATATCCTATCATTCACTTCCTTGTTTACGTTCAGCCGCTTTCTATTGGCTGGTGTTGCATTACATTCCGCTCACATCTCTTCCTAACTTTTGCGCTGTAGACTTTTATTGGCGCATCTTGTTACACCTCTCCTGACATCACTGCTTACGTATCAATATTAGTGTTTTAGCTATACGCTATTGGCCGATCATACCCAATATTTAACATTTTGTCTTCATATTATACTAATGGTTGCTATGGGGATATATATAACGGCTCAGTATGTGTATCTTTGACCATACTATGACAGTTCTCATCATGTCTGTATGTGTGTTTGCGATCGATATGTGTGTTTGCGATCCATACCTGAGTACACTCGCCTAGATGCAGCATAGCCTGACACGTATTTTATTCTTTCGTTATTATGTGTACTATTATTCAGTACACACATGTATTAGCATCCCTAAACTCCATCAATAATGATCCCTTATCAATTAGCCTTGGATATTAATTGAAAATTAAATACATAATGCCAAATCTAAAGAGAGTGTCTTTGTTTAGTTGAGACATATACCAATTTGCTCTCCTTTTGAGAGTGCAGAGCACTAACACATTATCTTCATATAGCCAATTAAAATTATGTAATTCTTTTTAAATATATGTATGTTATTTGTATTTTGTTTTTTGATGTAATATGTTCTGTATAATCAATATTAATGTGGTTTTATCTGTATTTTTAATTAACTTTTGCACCTTGGATCCCCAATTACTGAATGGTATGCTCCTTTAGGGGTGTGGGTTTTTTCTGATCACCGATTGGTTCCCAACTAGTTTAAATATGGCAGCTTTTAGAATGTTTGTATAGCCTGATGAAACAGTGTGTATCACTGAGAAACGCGTTGCTGTTGTTTTTAATACTGTTGCTTTTAATTTTGCAATTAAACTTTGCATATTTTAATCTTCATCTGCTGCCGACCATTTCTTTTTATCCTTGGGCTTGGGCCTGGGGAACCTATCTTGGTCACTCCTGAGCATTTGGCTGGAACTTTGGTGCACAGTTCCATACCCATTCCTCCTTCTTGGACTTCCCTGGACTCTCCCTGGTGAGACGAGGATCTCCACTTGGGCAATCCCATCCATTGTGGTCGACCGGACGACGTGTGGTTCCGGACTGCTTTTTCTGCACTTTATGTGCGCCACAATTTGTGAGTAGGATTCTTATTATTATATCGCTGTGTTATATTTACCTCATATGATCTGCACCATGTGGCGCCCTCTATCTAATTTGTTTTAGATTATCCATCTGTGTTCCTGGCATAACACTCAGGAGGAGCGGCCTACCTTCATCTGGACCTTTGGCCCACTGTACACACCGTTTGGGCATTATTTTGGGACTCTGCCTGGTTAGATAAGTTCACCATATAAAAAGGACTAACATAAATCACACTTACCTCCAGATTGTTGTATTCATCAAATATTGTTGTTATTTATACCTTACATTATTATTATTATCTCTCTGCCATTATTATTATCTCTCTGACATTATCTTCTTGATATTATTTAGGTTAAGTGTTCTATTTACTAGAACCTATATTGTTCCACTTCTGTCCTAAGCGCCTCTTAACAGTGCTCTGGTAATTTTTGGTTTCCAGTGGCACTATTTGTTGTTGTTTTTAAATATCACAGTTGATATTTTTAAATCCTAACACTCTACTCGTTTTGGTGATTAGTCTATCATCATTTTATTCAGGGGGCCTTCTTTTGTTCGTCCTTCTTGGACTGTATTCTTAATGGATGCAAGTCTTACAGGTTGGGGAGCTGTCTGAGGGTCTTTTGACAGCACAAGGGGTTTGGAAACTTCAAGAGGCGAGGTTTCCAATCGATATTTTGGAACTCCGTGCTATTTTTTAGAGCTCTTTCAGGCTTGGCCTCTTTTATGAGAGAACTTTTTCATTTTTTTGCTTTCAGACATTCAATATCACAACTGTGGTATATGTCAATCAACAATAGGGACTCGGTTCCTTAGCAATTAAGAGGTATCTTGAATACGTTCTTAGATGGAATTCATCTCCTGTCTATTTTCTACGATTTTAGACATTTGAGAGGTGGATTATCTCAGTCGTCAGTCTTTACATCTGGGAGAGTGGTGTCTCTATACAGATGTGTGTTCTCAATTTCCCAGGTACCTTTTCAGGTACAGGGATCCTAAGGTGGAAATGGTGGATGCATTAGCAATGTCTTGGTTATCAACCTAACTACATCTTTCCGGCTTTGGTTTTTTCTTCCAAAGGTGATTTTCAAGATCATATTGGAACAGTGTCATGTTTTTCTGATAGCTTCAGCATGGCCTCACAGGTTTGGTATGTGGATCCTGTTCGTATGTCCAGTTGCCTTCATTGGCCGCTTTTCTTTGGCAAGCCCTCTTGTTTTAGGGGCTATTTTTTCCATCAGAATCTCAAATTACTAATTTGGGGGTATGGAAATTGATTAGTGTTGAGCCATAGAGGTTACTCTGGCTCAGTTTTTATCGCTATGTTGCAGGCTTATAAGTCTGTGTCAAGGAACATGTATTACCAGGTTTGGAAAACCTTTATTTTATAGTGTTCTTTTCATAAATTCTCTTGGTGTTCTTTTAGAATGCCTAGGATTTTAAAGTTTTTCAGGATGGTTTGGATAAGTTTGCCTGCAAATTTTAACTTCCTGATACTCGCTGTTTTGTTCAGGCTTTAGTTGGTATCAAGCCTGTTCATTTATTAATTTCTCCTTTTTGGAGTCTTATTTGCTTTGAAGATTATCTACTTTCTTGGAAAGTGTTGTTTCTTTTGACTATATCTCTGCTACAAGAGTTTCTGATTTATCAGTTCTCTCTTGTGTGTCTCCTTATCTGATTTTTTCATCTAGATAAGTTGTTTTGTGGACTTCTTTTTTTCCTAAGGCTGTGAATTTGAACAACATTAGTAGAGAATCTGTTGTCCCTTCTTTGTGTCCTAATCCTAAAGAATTCTTGAGAGTTCTTTACATTTTTTGGATGTGGTAAGATCTTTAAAATTCTATATCGAGGTTATTAGGATTTCAGCAGACTTCTAGTCTATTTGCTGTTTTTCTGGTTCCAGAAAAGGTTAGGAAGCCTCTGCTATTTCTTTGGCATCCTGATTAAAGCTTTTGTTTTTCAAGGTTTATTTGGAGGCAGGGCCGGCTCCGCCTCAGAGTTTTACAGCTCATTCTTCTAAGTTCAGTCGCCTTTTTTGGGCCTTTTTCAGAATGAGGCTTAGGTTGATCAGATTTGCAAATCAGTAATTTGGTCTTCTTTGCATACTTTTATTGGTTTTTACCATTTTAATGTATTTGCTTCTTCTGAAGCAGTCTTTGGTAGAAAAAGTTCTTCAGACAGATGTCTCAGTTTGATTCAAGTTTTTTTTGTTGAGAAAACTTAAATATTGTTTGGATTTAATTTCTCAGTGGAAATGGCTGTTATTTTATCCCTCCCTCTCTAGTGACTCTTCTGTGGACTTCCACATCTTGAGTATTTCTATCCCATACATAAGTAGCTCATGGACTCTTGCCAATTACATGAAAGAAAACATAATTTATGTAAGAACTTAGCTAATAAATTCAGTTCTTCCATACCTTTTTATGGTGGTTATGATTTTTGTATAAAAGCACAATTATATTTCCAGTTCCTCTTTATGTATGCTTTCTACTCCTTATTTTATCACCCCACTACTTGGCTATTCGTTAAACTGAATTGTGGGTGTGGTGAGGGGTGTATTTATAGGCATTTTGAGGTTTGGGAAACTTTGCCCCTCCGGGTAGGATTGTATATCCCATACGTCACTAGCTCATGGACTCTTGCCAATATGAAAGAAATGAATTTATCAGGTACGTTCTTACATAAATTATGTTTTTTCTTTGTATAAATGAATTTGTCGATGATCCATTTGTATAGCCCATCTGGTAGTGTTTTTATCAAAAAATGTATAGTTTTGCTTTTTTTTTTTTTAAGAACATTATGCTGATTTTCAGACTCCTAACGAAGCCCCACCGTGCCAGATGTATACCGATGTCTACAGATTCCTGCAGGCTCCTGTTTATGTTATCTGTCTTTTCATATGCAGGGAAGAGGGGAGGTTGGTGAGTGTCTGCTCTTTTTGTTTTCCCAGACCCTTTCAGTATGTGTTCCAGACTACCTCATTAACAGTGCTAAACTGGGAGCTTCTAAGTAAGTTTTTCAAAGGTTTTATACTGGATTTTTAGATCAGTATCTGTGCATATATTTATTTATAGGAGTGTCTATTACATGCAGTTATATGAAAATTGGTATATACTGTCCCTTTAAAAGTGTACAAACATGAGGTATATGAAAGAACATTACCTCCTTGTTTTATTAGTAATTTGACCACGGTCAACCTGAATTTACTTCTATCCAGTGCCCGTACAACACCGCCAATATCAATGCTTGAATCAGGATACACTTTGATTAGTCCTGCATGTTTTTCTGTATCATTTCCACTGGCATTTCCAGTTAGCAGGAGCAGCAATATATCCAGCTTTTTCTCAATAATCAATTGGCTGATTAGACCTTCAGTAAAGCATTGTGGGATGTCACAATTTAGGTCAGGTGGAATTTCTAGAAATGAAAATGAGAAAAGATCAAAAATAAATGAATAAAACCAAGTACGTTTTCCAACATTATATTACTAGTAACATTACTTAAACTTATATCAAACATGTTTGACTGCTTAAAGGGACACTGAACCCTTTTGTGATTCAGATAGAGCATGCAATTTTAAGCAACTTTCTAATTTACTCATATTTTCTTCATTCTGTTGGTATCTTTATTTGTATGAAAAGAGTGGGCTAAGCGCCTACTTGTACCTATAGCCTAGGATGGGTGCAACCTAGCAAACACCGAGAGGATAGTAATGAATAGTAGATATGCCCAGGCGCCTACCAAACGGAGGCAGGTACTAAACGTGCAAGTAGATGTGATGTTAAAAATTCAATTTATTACATATAAAACAATAACAATATATTACAGATAAGACAGTGGTATAAAAACTCTTAAATTCATGGATCCATGATACCTTAACATGAATTGTAAATAAAACTAATACAGGGAATAGATAAAAATATTAAAAACAAATGATAAGACATCACAATGGATGTAAACAGATGGTAAGTACGAACAATACAAATGAGTAGATGTATATCCTTGGTGGAGGTAGTCTTATATGTCCTATAGATAAATGAACTGGGATACTGTGATATTCCAAAAAAAAAATATATATATTTTTATAAAAAATGATGATATAACCTTGAATTAAAAAATGTAACCGTGGATTAAAAATGTGGATACAAATTCAAATGTGGGTGAAAAAATGAAAATAGTCAAAGGTCCGTGTACCAAAAATTATATATAGTTAGAGATCCATGTATCAAAAAATATTGTGAACCAGGGGTGAAAATCCTGCAAAAAACATAGAATTTTCTGAATCGGACACTTTTTTCAAATATATAAGTACAACAACTGAGCGATGAAAAAGTCTGGTGAAATGACAAAAAATATAAAAAAACAAAAAATAGCTTGTGTGAAAAAGTCCTAAAGATGCTTGGCAAACTTGATAGACGCAAATATCACAAGAATAGATAGGGTGGGATTGGGGGACAAATTACGATCTCCTCCTGGGTATCTTTATTTGAAAAGCAAGAATGTTAGTTTAGATGCCGGCCTATTTTTGGTGAAGAACCTGGGTTGTTCTTGCAGATTGGTGGATAAATTCACACAACAATAAACAAGTGCTGTCCAGTGTACTGAACCAAAAATTGGCCGTCTCCTTAGCTTAGATGCCTTCTTTTTCAAATAAAGATAGCAAGAGAACGAAGAAAGTAAGAAAGTAGAGGAGTAAAGTAGAAAGTTGCTTAAAAGTGCATGCTCTATCTGAATCACGAAAGAAAAAATTCGGGTTCAGTGTCCCTTTAAAGAAAAAATGTGAAACATGAAAATTCATAAATATTTGAAAGGAAAGAAAAACAAATGAGAAAACAGAGGACAGGATAAATAACCTTGGAATTCTACAATACTTTAGGGGCAAAGAAATTAGGGATGGGCGAATATTTAGCAACATTCGAAAATTGAAACAAATTTTAACACATTTGTTCGTTTCGAATTTAGAATATTTGCACAACATTCTAACATTCGTTTTATGTAATAGTATTTCTAATGCTTTCTTTAAATGTAATATTTGATTCAAATTTTTCTAATTCGATTCTAATTAAGCAATATTTGAAATTTAAAATGTGAATCTATATATTTGTAATAGTATAAGGCTAGACCACAGCAAATTAGTGTCTCTTAAACAAACCAAGTGCCTTAAATGACATTCAATCCATAATATATGTCAATAATGAATCACTCAGTCGCAAAAACATAAATTATGACTTACCAGATCATTTCCTTTCCTTCAATACAGGGAGAGTCCACAGCTGCATTCATTACTTGTGGGAATACAGAACCTGGCCACCAGGAGAAGGTAAAGACACCCCAGCCAAAGGCTCAAATACCTCCGCCACTTCTTCCATTCCCCAGTCATTCTGCCGAGGGAACAAGGAATAATAGAAGAAATATCAGGGTGAAAAAGGTGCCAGAAGAAAAAAAACCCTTAAATTTAGGGCCGCCCACCGGAGAGCATGGGCGGGAGCTGTGGACTCTCCCTGTATTGAAGGAAAGGAAATTATGTGGTAAATCATAATTTATGTTTTCCTTCTAAATACAGGGAGAGTCCACAGCTGCATTCATTACTTGTGGGAAAAGTATACCCAAGCTGCAGAGGACACTGAATGGTAGCGAGAGGGTACAAAAAGAGGCGGCCCAACCTGAGGGCACCACAGCCTGCAAGAAAACCAAACTCCTGAAGGCTTCCTTGATAGAAGTAAAAAAAGAATAAAAATGTTAGGAGGACCAAGCAGCCGCCCCACAATCAGAACCATAGGATCTCATGTTAGGGAGCCACAAAGATGTCACTGCACTCGAACTGAGACATAGACCTCTGATGAGGCTTGTGTCCCGATGACCCCCAAAGCCAGCAAAAAACACACCTCCACCAACAAGGAGGAAGTTAATCAGATTCCAAACCTAGCACTCCCCAGATATAATTAACATAACGGCAAAAACAGACTATCCTGAAGAAGTCTGACAAAAACCTCAAGGTAAAATTCCCCCAAAAAAGGAAGAATCTCTTCCCATTTGGACAATGGATACGACCATCTTAGGTAGAAAAAACTCAGATAGCCTTATTAGAAGGGAGACCCCAAGAAGGAGAACGTATTGCAAATTGCAGCACATGAACTATGACACGTAGAAACCCAATCTACAGACGAAATAGGTCTTTGAATAAGATTCAAAGACAACCTCCTGTACAGGTACAAAGGAAAACCGATGCAACTCCTAAAGGATAAATCCAACCCCAAAGGAGCAAGAAATAGACCTGCCGGCCCTGCCACAGGCAATGCCCTAGCAAAAAACAACTTAACACCTGGAAGATCAATGAACCTCTGGAGCACAGATAGTAAAAACTGCTTGCGAAAAGCATACCAGAGAAAGGAACCACAGCTGTTATCCATTTGCAACCTTCCGCTTGCCAGGGCAGCTAAGCCAACCAACAGCCTGTCCCTTGAACAAGAACGAGCTAGACAAGCCCTTCACCAGCTCATTCTAGAGGGGAAGGATACTAGCTAGCTCCTCCCAATAAAAGAAGGGAGTCCTCCACGCCATAAATAGGAGACGAGGAACCAGGTACGACACTGAAGGAAAGACCGAAAACCTTCAGAAAACCTTCTCTCTGCTAGGTCCAAGCGAACCCTCGCAAATCGCCCCAGAAGAAAGATCCCAAGACGTAAAGAGACCCTGACCGCGTAGATCCCCACAACAAGGGAACTCATGGTAGTGAAGCCTCAAAACTGTAAATACAAACTCACGGGCAAAAGGAGCAACAGACTCATAGACGCTCACTCCAGAGAGGATTGAGCCATCCTCGAAAAAAGAGTGACATGGCCGAAAGAAAGGTTACAAAAAAACCTCCTCAGAATTAGGAAAACTGCCACAGCAGGATTCAAACTCCAGGCCAATAGCTTGCTAGGCCGGGAACTAATCCTTTTTGGCCACTTTGTCCAGCGGACCTCAGCTGAGAAACTCGATCTGCTTTCCTCAGATACACAATTGAAAACCTCTGGATAGACAGATAGATCAAACGGATTATCGTAATTAGGGCTGGGCGATATGGGCAACAATGAAAATTGCTATTTTGTACCCAAAAAAATCGCGATTGCGATTTAATCGTGATTTTCCTAAAAACTACTTTAACACTCTCACATGAAACATTACTGCTGCTAACATGGGGTCATGATCTATATAGTGCTTGTGCTGAAACCCTGCTGATGCCTACGCATCCCATATGTACCAAAAAATACACATCCCATAAATACCTGCGCTGTACCTGTGGCCTTGTGCTCCGTCTGACACCTACATATCCCAAAAGCACTAGCGATAAAAAACTAAATAGCCCAATAGTCTCTGTGTTGAGAAGCCTACATACCCCAGAATAACTAGCGATAGGAACTACATACCCCATTAGTCTCTGCGAGTCTGCGGTGAAATCCTGCCAAAGCCTACATATCCCAGAATTACTAGTGATAGGAACTACATACACCATTAGTCTCTGCGGTGAAATCCTGCCAAAGCCTATCCTGCTGCAGCACATGGGGAGCCGAGCGAGGAGAAGGGCTAACAGGTAGCGGATCAATCTGCTGAGCTGCCTGGGGTGTGACGTCACTGGCAGACGACTTTCCATTCCGGGACACTGCATTGTCCAGGAATGAAGGTGCCCGGGACTGACCTGCACATGGCACAATCGTGACGTGATGTCCCCCCAGGCCCGCCCCCCCCATAAAAAAAACGCAGACTCTCGCGGTTTTTAAATCGTGGCAGTTAATCGCGGTTTAAAACCGCATATGCGGTTAATCTCCCAGCCCTAATCGTAAGGAACATCCATTCCGGAAGAGCACGCTCAGAAAATGGATTGCTGCCAAGAGCCGTAATGGGCCTCGGGCCACCACCAAATTTGAGACCCTCCCATCCACGCAGGAGGAACTCGCTAAGTCAGAATAATCCCTTCACCAAGAGGTCCCAACTGGCATGAACCCAGAAAACCAGACGTCTGAGCAAAATGCTCGACTGGGAAAACCCCAGGGATAATTTGAAGGACATTTCTCATCCACATACCCCAGAAAACACTCTCACCCTGCTGACGGGAAAGAGACCAAGAGAAAAACTGCCCTGGGGAAACTAGGATAAAATTCCTCAACACCGGAGGATCAGAACCGAACACTGGAGAACGATTCCCCAACCGGTAATCCAAAAAGACTAATAAGACAGACAAAAAACCCAATGCTATGTCGAAGACTCGGCCTGGGCTGAATCTATCACCCCCCCACCACACAGCGCCAACGAAGACCTGAAGGTGAATTGTAGGGTAGAAACCGATTAAGTAATTCTAACTTCGTAAGCTCTAAGGCAACGAGCTTCCCTGTCTGAAAAACCAATCTGCATCCAAAGGATCCAACCTGGTGCCAACACCAGAACTCAAGTCTAGGTCCACCTCTGAGGATGGAACCAGCACGAAGCAATCCCAAAAAGTCTACTAGTAGACGCTGGAAAAACCAGAACCGCCAAGATTCGGGAGCTACCGCGACACCTAGAAACAGGCTACTGCCACATTAAACCTCAGATCCCAAGAAACTTAGTATCCAAGCGAGGTTGCAAAAGAAAACGGTCCCTAAGAACCGGATCTGCTTAAACAAGGATGTTTTAAATGGACATCCAGCGATAGCAGCTGCATTCGAACCATCAACCTTCGAGTTGCAAAGCCACAGAGGTAACCACCAGGCTACACTAGACTGCTCTACACAGGAAAGATATCCTTCATCCTAAATCCAGGTAGAGAAAAAACAAAAAATTTATGCTTACCTGATAAATTTCTCTCTCTTGTGGTGTATCCAGTCCATGGGTTCATCCATTACTTGTGGGATATTCTCCTTCCCAACAGGAAGTTGCAAGAGGACACCCTCAGCAGCGCTGACTATATAGCTCCTCCCCTAACTGATACCCCCAGTCATTCGACCGAAGACAAGCAAGAAAAAGGAGAAACTATAGGGTGCAGTGGTGACTGTAGTTTAAAAATAAAAAACACCTGCCTTAAAGTGACAGGGCGGGCCGTGGACTGGATACACCACAAGAGAAAGAAATTTATCAGGTAAGCATAAATTTTGGTTTCTCTTGTAAGCTGTATCCAGTCCACGGGTTTATCCATTACTTGTGGGATACCAATACCAAAGCTTTAGGACACGGATGAAGGGAGGGACAAGGCAGGAACTTAAACGGAAGGCACCACTGCCTGCAAGACCTTTCTCCCAAAAATAGCCTCCGAGGAAGCAAAAGTATCAAGTTTGTAGAATTTAGAAAAAGTATGAAGCGAAGACCAAGTCGCCGCCTTACAAATCTGTTCAACAGAGGCCTCATTTTTAAAAGCCCATGTGGAAGCTACCGCTCTAGTGGAATGAGCTGTAATTCTTTGAGGAGGCTGCTGGCCAGCAGTCTCATAAGCTAAACGGATTATGCTTCTCAGCCAAAAAGAAAGAGAAGATGCCGAAGCATTTTGGCCTCTCCTCTGTCCAGAGTAGACAACAAACAATGCAGATGTTTGACGAAAATCCTTAGTAGCTTGTAAATAAAACTTTAAAGCACGAACCACGTCAAGATTGTGTAATAGACGTTCCTTCTTTGAAGAAGGATTAGGACACAGTGACGGAACAACAATCTCCTGATTGATATTCTTATTAGATACCATCTTAGGAAGAAACCCAGGTTTGGTATGCTAAACTACCTTATCTGCATGGAATATCAGATAAGGGGAATCACACTGTAAGGCAGATAACTCTGAAACTCTTCGAGCCGAAGAGATAGCTACCAAAAACAGAACTTTCCAAGATAAAAGCTTGATATCTATGGAATGCAGAGGTTCAAACGGAACCCCTTGAAGAACTTTATTTAAACACAGGCTTGAATCTAACTAAAGCCTGACAAAACGCCTGAACGCCTGGAACATCTGCCAGACGCTTGTGCAGAAGATTAGACAGAGCAGAAATCTGTCCCTTTAAGGAACTAGCTGACAATCCCTTCTCCAATCCTTCTTGGAGAAAGGATAATATCCTAGGAATCCTGACTTTACTCCATGAGTAACCCTTGGATTCACACCAATGAAGATATTTACACCATATCTTATGATAGATTTTCCTGGTGACAGGCTTTCGAGCCTGAATTAAGGTATCAATGACCGACTCGGAAAAACCACATTTTGATAAAATCAAGCGTTCATTCTCCAAGCAGTCAGACGCAGAGAAATTAGATTTGGATGTTTGAAAGGACCTTGGAGTAGAAGGTCCTGCCTCAGCGGCAGAGTCCATGACGGAAGGGATGACATGTCCACCAGATCTGCATACCAAGTCCTGCGTGGCCACGCAGGTGCTATCAAAATCACCAAAGCTCTCTCCTGCTTGATCTTGGCAATCAGACGAGGGAAGAGAGGAAATGGTGGGGACACATAAGCCAGGCTGAAGGACCAGGGCACTGCTAGAGCATCTATCAGCGCTGCCTGGGGATCCCTTAACCTGGACCCGTAACAAGGAAGCTTGGCGTTCTGACGAGACGCCATCAGATCCAGTTCTGGTTTGCCCCATAGTTGAATCAGCTGGGCAAATACTTCCGGATGGAGCCCCGGATGAAAAGTCTGCCGACTTAGAAAATCCGCCTCCCAGTTCTCTACTCCTGGGATATGGATAGCTGAGAGATGGCAAGAGTGAACCTCTGCCCATAGAATTTTCTTTGAAACCTCCAACATTGCCAGGGGGCTTCTTGTTCCCCCCTGATGGTTGATATAGGCTACAGTCGTGATATTGTCCGACTGAAATCTGATGAACCTGACCGCAGCTAGTTGAGGCCAAGCCTGAAGGGCATTGAATATCGCTCTCAGTTCCAGAATGTTTATCGGAAGGAGGGCTTCCTCCTGAGTCCACGAACCCTGAGCCTTCAGGGAGTTCCAGACCGCGCCCCCAGCACAGAAGGCTGGCATCTGTCGTCACTATAGTCCACTCTGGCCTGCGGAAACTCATTCCCCTGGACAGATGGACCCGAGATAACCACCAGAGAAGAGAATCCCTGGTCTCTTGATTTAGCAGAGGGGACAAATCTGTGTAATCCCCATTCCACTGATTGAGCAGGCAAAGTTGCAGTGGTCTGAGATGTAGGCTGGCAAACGGAACTATGTCCATTGCCTCTACCATTAGGCGGATTACTTCCATACACTGAGCCACTGACGGCCGAGAAGTGGAATGAAGAGCACGGCAGGAAGTTAGAAGCTTTGATAACCTGACCTTTGTCAGAAAAAATTTCATTTCTACTGAATCTATCAGTGTTCCTAGGAAGGAAACTCTTGTGAGAGGGGAGAGAGAACTCTTTTCTTCGTTCACCTTCCACCCGTGAGACCTCAGAAAGGCCAGAACAATGTCCGTATGGGACTTGGCGATTTGAAAAGTCGACGCCTGTATCAGAATGTCATCTAGGTAAGGAGCCACTGCTATGCCCTGTGGCCTTAGAACCGCCAGTAAGGATCCTAGAACCTTCGTAAAGATTCTTGGTGCCGTGGCTAACCCGAAGGGAAGAGCCATAAACTGGTAATGCCTGTCTAAGAAGGCGAACCTGAGGAACTGATGATGATCTCTGTGAACCGGAATGTGGAGATAAGCATCCTTTAAGTCCACGGTAGTCATATATTGACCCTCCTGGATCATAGGGAGGATGGTTCGGATAGTCTCCATCTTGAAGGATGAAACCCTGAGAAATTTGTTTAGGATCTTGAGATCCAAGATTGGTCTGAAAGTTCCCTCTTTTTTTGGAACTAAAAACAGATTTGAATAGAAGCCCTGCCCCTGTTACTCCCTTGGAACTGGGTGGATCACTCCCATAACCAGTAGGTCTTGAACACAACGTAAGAATGCCTCTCTCTTTATCTGGTTTACAGATAATTGTGAGAGATGAAATCTCCCCTTTGGAGATGAAGCTTTGAAGTCCAGAAGATATCCCTGGGAAACAATCTCTAATGCCCAGGGATCCTGGACGTCTCTTGCCCAAGCCTGGGCGAAGAGAGAAAGTCTGCCCCCTACTAGATCCGGTCCCAGATCGGGGGCTACTCCTTGATGCTGTCTTAGAGGCAGCCGCAGGTTTCTTGGCCTGCTTCCCCTTGTTCCAAGCCTGGTTAGGTCTCCAGACTGGTTTGGACTGGGCGAAATTTCCCTCTTGTTTTGCATTAGAGGAAACTGAAGCTGCGCCACTCTTGAAGTTTCGAAAGGAACGAAAATTATTCTGTTTGGTCCTTAACTTATTGGACCTATCCTGAGGAAGGGCGTGACCTTTTCCTCCAGTAATATCAGAAATGATCTCCTTCAGACCAGGCCTGAATAGGGTCTGTCCCTTGAAGGGGATGTTAAGAAGCTTAGACTTTGAAGTAACGTCTGCTGACCAGGACTTAAGCCATAGCGCCCTACGCGCCAAAATGGCAAAACCTGAATTCTTAGCCGTTAGCTTGGCTAAATGAAAAATGGCGTCAGAAATAAAGGAGTTAGCTAACTTAAGAGCTTTAATCCTGTCTAGAATATCGTCTAGTGGGGTCTCTACCTGTAGAGCCTCCTCAAGAGACTCAAACCAAAAAGCCACTGCAGCAGTAACTGGGGCAATGCATGCAAGAGGCTGGAGAATAAAACTTTGATGTATAAAAATTTTCTTAAGGAGACCCTCCAATTTTTTATCCATAGGATCTAGGAAAGCACAACTGTCCTCAACGGGGATAGTTGTATGCTTAGCTAGGGTAGAGACTGCTCCCTCCACCTTAGGAACCGTCTGCCACGAGTCCCGTATGGCGGCATCTATGGGAAACATCTTTTTGAAAGCAAGAGGGGGAGAGAACGGCACACCTGGTCTATCCCATTCCTTAGTAATAATTTCCGAAAACCTCTTAGGGACTGGAAAAACATCAGTGTAAACAGGCACTGCAAAGTATTTGTCCATTTTACACAATTTCTCTGGAACCACAATGGGGTCACAGTCATCCAGAGTCGCTAAAACCTCCCTAAGCAATAAGCGGAGGTGTTCAAGCTTAAATTTAAATGCTGTCATTTCAGAATCAGACTGAAGTAACGCCTTCCCTGAGTCTGAAATGTCACCCACAGATAGAAGCTCACCTGCCTCGGCTTCTGAGTATTGTGAGGGTATATCGGACACAGGCATTAAAGCGTCAGAAAGCTCTGTATTAGTTCTAGCCCCAGAGCTGTCTCGCTTTCCTTGTAGCCCTGGCAGTTTGGAGAATACCTCTGAGAGGGTAGCATTCATAACTGCCGCCATGTCCTGTAAGGTAAAAGAATTAGACGAGCTAGATGTACTTGGCATCACTTGAGCGAGAGTTATAGGTTCTGACACATGGGGAGAGCTAGATGGCATAATCTCCCTCTTTTCAGTCAGAGAATCCCCTGGAGATAAATCTTTAAGCGCCATAATATGGTCTTTATAGTTTATAGAAATATCAGTACATTTGGTACACATTCTAAGAGGGGGTTCCACCATGGCTTCAAAACATATTGAACAAGGAGTTTCCTCTATGTCAGACATGTTTAACAGACTAGTAATGAGACAAGCAAGCTTGGAAAACACTTTAATAAAGGTGAAACAGCAATTAAACAAAAAACGTTACTGTGCCTTTAAGAGAAAAAAACTAGCACTTAAACTGCAAAACAGTGTAAAAATACAGTAAAATCTATGAAATTTTTACAGTGTGTGTAAGGGACTAAAGCAACATTGCACCCACTTGCAAATGGATGATTAACCCCTTAGGCCCCAAACCGGATTGAAAAACTTTAAAAAACGTTAAAAGTCAATTGAGCACCTTGCCACAGCTCTGCTGAGGCTCCTACCTGCCCTCAAAAACGATTTTGTGCAGAAATAACCCCTTTGAAATGGTCCTCAGATGCCAGAGGAAACCTCTAGGGAAGCTGGATGTCTCAGTCTGAATTAAAACTGCGTAGTTAGAGTGCTAACATAGGCCCCTCCCACCATGTACTGGATTCCAGAGGGGCCTTAAGAAAGTACTCCTATGAGTATCTGACTAGCCATGTGGAAACTAGGCCCCAAATAAAGACTTATCTCCCTCAGAGAAAAAATGTCCTATACATGAAATCATGTAAACGTTTTGTCACTAAGTAATATGAATATTAACATGAGTATTACCCTGTTTTGTAAGCATGATCCCAGTTGCTGTTAAATTACTGCATCAGGTTTACCTCAAATACACAAGGCTCTGTCAGCATTTTCTAGAACTTATTCATCTCTCTAGAAATAAAAATACTGAACCTACCTCAAAGCAGGTAATCTGCAGACTGTTCCCCCAACTGAAGTTTTCCCATATTCTTCAGTTATGTCTGAGAACAGCAATGGACCTTAGTTACAAACCGCTAAGATCATCAAACCTCCAGGCAGAATTCTTCTTCTAATTTCTGCCTGAGAGTAAAACAGTACAACGCCGGTACCGTTTAAAAATAACAAACTTTTGATTGAAGGTAAAACTATAATCAAGTCACCACATATCTCTTGATACTTCCTTTCTTGTCGAGAGTTGCAAGAGAATGACTGGGGGTGGCAGTTAGGGGAGGAGCTATATAGACAGCTCTGCTGTGGGTGTCCTCTTGCAACTTCCTGTTAGGAAGGAGAATATCCCACAAATAATGGATGAACCCATGGACTGGATACACCTTACAAGAGAAACATGTATTCTCACTGACCAAAGAAATCTAATAAGCTCTGCTTAAAAATCATCGGACCAAAAAAGGATGGGAAACCCCTCCCCTTATTGGACAATTGTAATGACACTGTGAAGAGTACTGGGACAAGACTCCAAAAGACACCTAGACCAGAAAGACAATGAAAAGCTCAACTCCATCCACATATGATCCAGCATCAAGTGCCCATCCAGAAGAAACTAAGACAGGTCCTGCCTGTCCTTCGGTATATATGGACCTGAATAACTAGAAAGAGCTCCTTCTCTAGAGCAGAATAGAAGAACAGACTTTAACTATTACCCAAAACAGGTCCTGCCCGTCATCAAGGGTACGACACGTCTTGTCATAAAAATTAATGGCAAATCCTTACGTTCCAGCAGTGCTACTCGGGCCTCCTCACAACATACGCAGGTATCAAAATCTGTATCAGAGAAATCCTCTAGAATATCAGAATCCTCAATAATTCTAAATATTTTTTTTGGAAAAAAAAACAACTGGCAGCTTAATCCCCCAATGGCTGGAGCACTCACCACCTCCTATGACCCATACAAGTAGAGAATTAACTCTTCTCCACAGCCACTCGGTCAGGAATCGGAAAACAAGACGTGACTACTCCCAGTCACATAGTGCATCATGCAGGACCGCCCCTGCTAAGGAAAAACACGCCAGTTTAATACAACTGCACAGCTCTATAACCTGTATGTTCCGTATCAGCCTATGAGCCCAAAATGTCCCCTACACATACGCAGTCAAAATCCCATAACAAACATGATTAACAAGACCCCACTGTTCAATAATCCCCCTCAGGAGATATTAACCCTTGATTCTATAAAGATAAAGGAGTCCCACTGAGACCCTGTCTTCTATCGTTAACATGTGTAAAAAATTGAAACGATCTTACCGGAATCCATTCCATGGAACAGCAACACAGTTCTTCAAGTTTGACAGATAGTAGCAGCGCCTCTGACATGGACTTGACGAGTTTCGCTGCTTACTTTCTTCACTCAACGCTGATTGCTTATAGGAGCTGTTAATATGAGTCTGGATGGTTTCGTAGAAAGACTCTTCCTGTATTTCCAGACTCTAACTTTCATTAATGCTCTCACTGAGAGGCTGACAAGACTACTTAAAACTCCAGTTCCATCCCGAAGGGCTATACCCATCCTAAGGAACTACTCCGAAAAACTTCCTGTAACCTCCTGTAAAGAAAGGCAAAGAATGATGGAGGAAGTAGGGGAGGTATTTGAGCCTTTGGCTGGGGTGTCTTTGCCTCCTCCTGGTGGCCAGGTTCTGTATTCCCACAAGTAATGAATGCATCTGTGGACTATCCCTGTATTTAGAAGGAAATAAAAGTTTTTAAGGGAAAGTCAACATAAAATGTTTTAATGCTGAATTAAACAGTTAAGAGTCTTTTGAGTGGTTCCTGAAGTAAGACATGCTAAGAGCAGTGTTTTTAGAACAAAAATATACCTTTAAAACTTGTCTATATCAATTTTCCCCAATGGCCTCCCCCAAGCCAACAGCTATTTTCAGCAGCAGGCAGTGCAGCCAATGAGAACCATTCACATACTATTGTGGTCGCTCCTAGAAACTGTCTGCCCGCCTTCTCTAAAGCAGGCATGTTCACCAATAACCTTCCATATGGCACAATAACATAATATTAACAAAGGATACCAATGCACATGCTACTGCGATGCACTGTTTATGCTAGCTGAAGGCAGGTTTATGGGATAATCAATGCCATTAAAATCCAAAACAAAAAACAATTATCGTGTGGGTTTACCAGTTGTTTTACACAAGTAATTTGCATATTTGAGAAAACTCATATTTTTGAGCTTTTTAAATTCACCTGGCTTAACTTATTTTGTATTACACTCATTAGTTTACAAAAACGTTATTACAAAATAAAAATTCATGCATACTCTATGAACAAGATGTTTTCTCAATTTAATAAAAAGTTGAAAATAAATATTAGGCAGATGCAAATATGATTCTTGTTTGGCAAATATTTTGTCTGACATTTGTTAATTAACGGAGGGAACAAATTACAATATTTGCTCATTTAAGGCTAGATTACAAGTGGGGCACTAATTGATTGCGCACTCGTAAACGGGCAAATTCGCCTGTTTACAGCCGTGTGATAAATAGCCAGCCAGCCATTATAAGTGGCTGGTTATTGCTACTGCAAGCTTGCAATTAGTTCTCAGAAAATTAACCAGAGGTCAGTCCTCTGGTTAATTTTCAAAATAACCCCATTTATTGGCCACAAAATAAAGAATATTCTATTTTTTTTTTTTTATAATAATAAAAAAAAAATAATAGCAAAAAAATGGCAAAAAGCAGTTATGAGGGGTTAAAGTTGGCAGGTATGGGGTGTTGGTGAAAAAATGGCACTGAAAAGTGCCTTTACATAGCAGTCTGTGTGTTCCCTGTAAATATATATCTACAGTATATGCTTATATACATACTGTATATATTTATGTGTTATGTGTATTTACACATATTAACACATAAATATACATGTATATATTCATATACATATATACATTTACAATCTGCTGTCCATTGCTGCACAACTTATCCCCTTCGCTGCGCTAGTGTAAAACAAGGATAACTCAGAAACTGACTGACAAACCGTCCTCTAGACCGACCCGGAGAAGGACGAAACTCCTAGGAATCCTGACCCTACTTACAAGAGTAGTCCATGGGTTCCCCCCAAACAGGGAATTTACGTCATACCCTATGGTAAAAGGAAAAACGGAAATATACTTGTAAGCCTGAATCATGATCTCAATGACCTATTCAGAACTCTCGCTTAGACAGAACTAAGCAAAACAATCTCCTTGTAAAAGCTTCAGGGAAAATAAAATTGTATGAAAGAACAGACCCTGAATTATAAAGTCCTTCCTCAGGAATAACCACCAATGGTGGAAGAACACATCTCCGCTAGGTCTGAAAACCAGACCCTGCAACTATGCATGAACTATTAAAATATAGTAGCTCACTAAAATAGCTGCAGTTAGTTTCGAACTGCAAACCTTCCGCTTGCTAGGCAGCTAAGCTAACCATCAGGCTACTACAGCTGGCCCCCATTTGATATGAGCAAAGACTTATGAAAGGAGAATCATCAGACCGAAATCTCAAGGAACCACCAGGGTATTTAGCAGAGCAGCCTGCTAATCACTTAAACATAACATTGAAAAAATGGCGTACTGCCATCTCCAACTCCAGCACCCCCATGTGAAGATTAATCTGGAGAACACCTCTGTGAGAAGCATTCACTCCTCAGGAAGAAAATCTGACTGCTCAATATCCATTCCCGGTATACACACTTGAAATGAGAATAGAGGATAAACTAGAATGTGAGCGTCCACTCACCGAACAATCCACTCCAATCATGGCAAAGGAATTCTAAGTTCCTCCCAGGCCAGGAGTGATATTCCCAACAGTAATTGATGATCCCGTGGACTCACCGTGTCATAAGAAAGAAATACATTTTTTTTCTACTAAATACCATTGTCAGACTGATTATTTGAATCAAGGGTTTGAAAGAAAGTTTATTACATAAAAATTACATAAAACTGTTAATAATGGGGGCGTTTCCAAGAGCTCCGGAGGAAATTCTCTTAATCAGACCATTTTTGGAAATCTTCTACAACATCAACAACAAAATTACTAATATAACTATAACTCCCTACTGTGAGGAAAGTTACAAGCCCTGATTAGTTGTATTTATGATCCCCGTGCCAAGGATGGGACAACCAAGGCCTTGAGTGGCGGCTCACCCGGCAGCGTCCCGTTTCCCCCCCCCCCCCTTTGGATTTTTTTCTATAAAGTGCACCCATCGCACCGCATATATTTGAGGTCTGACATCATCTGAGATCTCACAGCACTTGTCTTTAGTATGAATGCAACCATGCAGACCGAGGACCTATTGCAATGCTTGAATGGCTATTTTCTGAAACTGGAAAATATCTTCCTTAATCTACTTGAAAAAAAATGCACTCAGACTATCTGTTGTGTAGAATTAACAGTGGGCTTACCTTCACGAGCACCCTGGGGATAAGTTCACAGTACAGCATTGGAGAACAACCTGAGAGGGACTGGCTGAACCTCATGCTCAAAGAGCAAACTCCACTATATCCTGATATCACTAAAGGCAACCACTCTCTAAAACAACATATGCTTCACAATACAGCTCATGATTCATTAGATATTTCAACAACACTTGAGAAGGCTGCTGTGAGCGGAAAAGATGGCAGCTCCTTCTTTCAACCATTTACAAACCATGAACGCAGTCGCAATGTCAATACTTTTCCCTCACAAAGGATTACTCAAAGCAGGTTGCTCACAGCAATCCCATATACAGATGAAAGGGCACCACGAATATAAGATCTCACCTGTAAATTATCCTTATATACCCATACTGAAGAATTCACCAGGGACTTACGACAATTTAAAGGGAGACTGAACCAAAAAATTTTTCTTTCGTAAATCAGATAGACCATGCAATTTTAAGCAACTTTTTAATTTACTCCTATTATCAAATTTTCTTCGTTCTCTTGCTATCTTTGTTTAAAAAAGAAGGCATCTAAGCTAAGGACTCAGCCAGACAATTTTTGGTTCAGAACTCTGGACAGCACTTGTTTATTGGTGGGTGAATTTATCCACTAATCAGCAAGAACAACCCAGGTTGTTCACCAAAAATAGTCCGACATCTAAACTTACATTCTTGCTTTTCAAATAAAGATACCAAGAGAATGAAGTTGCTTAAAATTGCATGCTCTATCAGAATCATGAAAGAAAAAAGTTGGGTTTAGTGTCCCTTTAAGGGTACAGGTCAGTTATAAGAGTCATGTAACCGCTTATCACAAGCTCCTGAAACAAAACTGTCTGACTCTCCAAGAAACAATGGTACGTCCCATGGTCAAAATTCTATAGCCTGCTTATCTGCCAAATGACTTTCTCAGTAATAACTTTATATATATTGCCTGCCAACATCTACAACTAATCTAAAGCTACATGACCCTAATTTGTACTGCGTAGGAACTGCTGAACCAGTTGACTCTTCAAATCCTATTATAACAATTGAGAAGAACCTTACAGCTTGTTATGGGCTAGAGAGAATTCATGATCAGTGTCCCTAGTTATGGTAGTTTTGAAGTTTGAAATTTTGCTTGCATGTCTGAAAATTTTTATTTTCTGCTTTATATGAAGCAAAACATGGTTTATATATTATCCATATTGTTTTAAACATGCAATTAGTAGTCTTTACTTAAGATAGTTACCTATGAATTGCTTGCCAATCTGATTAGTGAGGGTTGAATTTGCACTAACTTTTATAGGCAGGGCTATATTATTTTTATTTTTCATAAGCCCTGCTACTTTACTGGCCTTTATGTAATGTAACAATTACAATCTTGAACTGCGGTTGATGGCCAAAACCGTAGGCAAGAGACAGATATTGGTAAACATATTAAAATATCATTACATTATATATTATATAGGGAATTGTTTTAAGACGTATATGTATATTTCTATGTCCATCTATCTAGTTTATAACACATCACTTTTATTTTCATGGCTGCTTATTGCCCTCTTTACGTAATAGTAAGATCACTTTAGTTTAGACAATATTAAGTTCAATTCACCTTCTGTAAATTAGATGGCTGTAATGACATAGCAGATGGAGCAATGTTATATACTATATAAATATATATCTGTGAATATATATCTACTTTCATTTTTTAAGATTTATTCAACATCATGGCTAAGCTCCTCCAAGTTTGATATCACGTTATCAACGTTTCCCTTTTTATTTTTTGATAGACTTTAATACTTGCACGGTACAGATCTTATATACCAGTTTAAAATCCAGTTCTGTTAATTTTGTTATTAAAAGGTTCATAAGTAACCTTTACCTTATATATTCCCTATAATATTTACCTTACATCATTCTATAATATTTTTATCTCAGATTATATAGTATTATTTTTGTTTTATTATGCAGTTCTGACTACATAAGGTCCTTAAAGGACCACACCCTTATATAATCCCTGTATCTTTTATATATATATATATATATATATATATATATATATATATATATATATATATATATATATATATATTACAATCAATGACCCAAGAGTGGTCTAACCTGACGTAAACAGGGACAAAAATTAGGACAATTTTCTGGTTTGTACTACTATGATTATTAAAAGGGACATTAAACACTGGACTACTAAACATCATTAAAACTAACTTCTACTGAGTAATAATAAAAAACAGCTGCAGCAATCGCTCACTCTTATGCAGACAGAGCTTGTGCTGCAGTTTATGTTAAGAATCTGTTACTGAAATACAACAATTTTATTAACATGCTTTTCTATGTAAAAAAAGCTTACTGTTCAAACTTTACCACTCTTTAACATTCCTAAGCTGTGTGAATGCACGGCACCTGGCAGGGTTATAAATGTAAATAACAAGCTTCAATCTGAAGGAGGGGGGTGAGAGACTCCAGTCCTTTGGAGAAAACAGGCTGAATAACATATGCTGCATATACGTTTACCTGGAGATTAGTTCAATACAATTTTTATACATGTACATTACTATCAAAATAAGATGGGACTGCATTGTTTTAATTACAAAAAAAAGTTGTTTTTCAGCCCCCCACCAAAAATGCTAATTAAATGCAACAGATTACCTTTAATTTTGGTCAGAGCATTTAGAAAACGTTTAACTTCATTGTGTTTGAGGAAATCATTTACTTGGTAGGATTTAACTTTTGCCAACGAGCAGAAATCTGCAAATCTATTCAGGGCACTCTCAAAAGAAACCTCTTCAGCCACAGGAGATGCAGTTTCACGATCATCTGTAATAAAAGGAACAGAAATGTAAAGAATTCTTATATTTTTTTCTATTCTATGGAATATTTTCAAAGAAGGGCAACTAAAATAGTACATGGTCTAAAATTTTTTTTTTTTTACAAAGAAAGTAAGGGGAGGGGTAGGTCCAAGCTGTGATCCAGGGAGGATGCTATGCTTATCCATGCATGAAGAAATCTTGGTAATCTGCTGATTATAATTCATATATTATAATGTATTATGTATTAATATATACAGTACATTATCTCTCTCTCTCTCTCTCTCTCTCTCTCTATATATATATATATATATATATATACACACACACACAGGTGGCCCTCAGTTTACAACGGTTCAATTTGCACGGTTTCAGAATAACAACCTTTTTTTCCAGTCATGTGACTGCTATTAAAAAGCATTGAGAAGCAGTGCATTGAGTAAAATAGGTGGAGTAGGTGGAGCTGTCCGCTTGTGTTGCAGCAAAGATATGCAAGTCAAGCAAGCTAAAATTAATCAGTATAACTAGACCTGAGCTATCGAGCAGCTTTCATAGGAACAAGATCTTCCCGTCTATAAATCAGTCCAGATTGGAATGCATAGAAAGAATTGTTTGCAGAAAAATGCAAGTAAAGTCTATGTTGTGTGATTATTTTATTAAGTTTATAATGCTGTTTAGCAAATGTTTTTGTTCATTTAACTTAGTTTAATTATATATTCTGTGTTGTGTGATTATTTTATTAGGTTTATAATGCTGTTTAGCATTTAAAGTCTTCATTTCAAAGCTTTAAAAATAATGTATTAGGTCACGGGTGTTAATATTGATAGGGGCCTGAAACCTAACTCCCTCACTTCCCATTGACTTACATTATAAACTGGGTTTCAATTTACAACAACGGTTTCGATTTATAACCATTCCTTCTGGAACCTAACCCTGGCGTAAACTGAGGGCTACCTGTATATAATACTATACAGCATCTTTGTCTAAAGATGATATCTTTATTGATATCTCATATCAAGGGACACTATTAAGATGTTTTTTCTTTTTATATGACTCACAGGCTGACAAACCACCTCAACTCATGAAAGGAACTTCTACTGCTCAACATCCAATAAAACTGTGTTTCATTGATTTATTCCCAACATCACAGGCAGATAAGCAAAGATTTTACGATGGCAATAAAATTCATATAATAGAGGATTTGTCATATTCTCATATAATCATTTCTAGAAAAAGAACCTGTGTTTATCTGGATACGTGGACTGATGTAATGGACTGTATACATACCAATTGCAATAATTGATATTTCTCATTGGCTTCCTACAGAGACTGTAATTAAGCCACCTTATCCTTTTCCAAAAGAAATTAGAAGCAAACTCTTTCATCACGTTTTACCTAGGTTACCTGACCCATTTATGGCTTATGTGGTCCTCCAGGTTTCTGCTCTGGGCTTGAGAATAAGTGGAGTGGCAGAAGCACCACACGCCCATCTTTAATTCTTAAATATGTTTGGAATTGGCTTTTTTTCAGCGGTCAGATTTCTTTCTCAAATATAACCTCCCCAGTTTTAAATATAAATATTCTCACCTGTTCTGTTAAAGTTTGATGTTTTTCTCAGCACCGCAGACTTCTCCACAGACATCAAATATAGATGAACAATTTCTATAATATACCTTTATGTTCATTATCATTGCAACAGAGAAATGGACAGGGAAATAATAGCTTTACTTAAATAATCAGACTTGGCCCTAATTGACATCCCTATAATAGTAGGCCACATATCACTTTATCTTAGTGAAACTTGGGTCTGGTTGCTGGTGGCTGAGGCCTTAGACATAAACTGACTAGATTGCATTGGGGCACTTTTTTTTCCCTTTGCAACATAGTCTGCTTATTCCCTGCATAACAGTTTTTAATACAACGGTTTGTTTCTTCAAAATACGGATATATCTCTAACAATATCCTCAAGACCGAGATATACTGCATTATATAACTAAAATTTATTACATATATATTCAAAATTTTGGTTGCTTTCCATTGCTATTTTTTAGCGATTAATTTCAAAATGTCCGTCCCTTACTCCTTTATTCGATTGAAGGTCTTTTTCTACCTCATCTATTAATATATATAATAAATGGTCCAGATGTAGCCTTTTCTTTTTCTTATAATCAGTAAGAGGTCCAAAAGTGACCTTTATTTTACCTAACCCCTAAGCCTACAAGTATCATCTTAAAACAGAAGATCAAGAGTATCCAGCATTATCACAGAATATAAGGGGGGGGGGGGGGGAAGAGACCGAGGATTGTTTTTCATCATGTATGCATATCTATGCAATGCAGGCATGTTCCATACTATTTATTGTACTTTCTCTTTTGTTTTAAATAACATTATGCTGATTTTCAGACTCCTAACCAAGCCCAAAGTTTACAGATGTGTAACATTTTAGTTAAAGCAATAAACATCACATATATATCTATCTTGTATACTATGTATGCGTATATAATGGTGTATACTGTAAAGTGTGTCGATTTCCAGCGTGAAAATGTGTTGAACACAGGGGTTAAACACATAGTAGTATAGGGTAAATAGTTGTAAAATGACATGCTGTAACAAATTAGAGCATGCAATTTTTCAACTATTATGGCCCTTTAAAATTAAAGACTATATTAAAAGGGACACTGAACCCAAATTTTTTCTTTCGTGTTTCCGATAGAGCATGAAATTTTAAGCAACTTTACTCCTATTATCAAATTTTCTTGGTATCTTTATTTGAAATGCAAGAATGTAAGTTTAGATGCCGGCCCATTTTTGGTGAACAACCTGGGTTGTCCTTGCAGATTGGTAGATAAATTCATCCACCAATAAAAATGTGCTGTCCAGAGTTGAACCATAAAAAAAGCTTAGATGCCTTCTTTTTCAAATAAAGATAGCAAGAGAACGAAGAAAAATTGATAATAGGAGTAAATTAGAAAGTTGCTTAAAATTACATGCTCTATTTGAATCACAAAAGAATAAATTTGGGTTCAGTGTCTCTTTAAGTCATAGTTCAGTGAGTTACCCACACATATTATATATGGGGTTTTTTCCCAGCAGGCCCAGCATATTTGGAATATACCATTATTATATTTATAGTTTATTGCACACGAGAAGACTGCAACAAAATATGTTAAAAAGTGTAGATTTTAGTAAACAACATTGAAAAACAACCAGATGACCACTGTTACTTCTGAGATCACCTTGCTCAATTGTTATGAGGGGTATCTAAATTTGAAAGAGGGACCAGTATAGGAGTAGAAATAAAAGCAAATTTTTCGACATGTAATCACTCTCACTATCGTGAGCACCTGGCTATATAGTCAAAAAAATTTTTTTGTGGTTCTATACAAACTATAGATTTTTTATTTTTTTTATTTTTAGGGGGCTGATGCTTTTCAAGACCACCATGCAATTCTCTTTTATATGAGGGTGTTGATCATCTGTAGCTGCTAAGGGACCTGAGATTAAGGGGTGATGTAACCGCACTTCCTTTGAAGCCTTGTAAGTTCTGCCAACTAGTTCGCCAAACAATCCCAGATTGTAGCAGGGGGAATCGCCGAATTAATACAAATTTCCCTGAAATGTGGGAAATAAACAAATCTAGAGAAAGAATTCCCAACTTCATTCCCAGCAAATAATTACTTTAACCCTATCATGGGTGTGTCAATCCGAGGTCATCATGCACATCCATTTCTAAGTGCAGATAAGGACCATATGTCCTCCGGGGGTCCACCTTTTGATATGAATCCCGAGGACCCCTCGCCCTGCAGAAGGGGAATGAGACTGTTTTCCTCACAGACTCTACAAACAGGGCAGAGGAGTGGACAGGAGTTCAGCCAGGCAGTAAAAATCTTCCCCCAGTTGCCATTAGCCTCCCAGGTGAAATGTCTGCATGTGCGCCAATTCCCTGGTATACAGTGTGTTGCTCCTTGACAAACCCTTGGCACTGTACTTGCACTGCCTCAGATAGGCTCGTTTACTGGAAGCCGTCTTCTGCAGCTAAGGAGTACGGCAGACGAAGGTGCAGACAGGCAAGTACTTTGCAGCTTCATAGTTTCAGGCTATTAGCATGATCATGCACATATGTTTTATATAGCTTAGGAAATAAGAGCCCAATTCTAAAAAGCTCTCTCTAAGAATGCTTGCCAGTCCTTCTATTTCCCTGGTGGAACTATAGAAAAGCCACCCTTAAAACAGGGTGTCTCGCTAAGTCTCGTTTACTGCATTTTCGGATGGGAAGGAAATGAATACATTACTAAAGTGCACAATGAAAATTGTAATTTAAAAAATCATGCAAAACGAATAATTGAACCATTCACACGATACTCAGGAAAAAAAGTGTGGACTAGATTACAAGCAGAGAGCAAAATATTGCTTTCGCGAAAAGCGATATTTGTGCCCCACTGAGTAATAGCAGTGCACGCTAATGTACGCAGTTATTACAAGTTGAGCACAATGTGAGCGCTACCTCTCTTTCACATTGCTGGGAAGCATTGCTCTCACGAGAGCACACTTCCTTAGGTTCCAATGGGAGCCTCGTTCTCATGCCGTGAGACAAGGCACAGAACCTAAGCGCAGCAAAGGGGGTAAGTATATGAACATATACATATATATTTATGTGTTAATGTAACATCGGAATTAAAATATAGTGCACTGAAATCAGCGTGGTTTGATTTGTCTTAGGCGTAAGATTACATTTTAAACATACGTTGTGGTCTCCCCCTGTACTTCGTCCTCCATTGCAAACTTTTACGTTTTATTATTTCTACGGGAGATATCTCGCCACTCATAGAAACAGCCATTTTTTAAAATAGAATTCTATGAGGGCTGCCCCTGTGAGTGTCGGCGTGAAAAACCATGCCTAGACTGGCGACTTTTTTATAGAATTGGCCCCCTAGTCACATACACCAGATAACACTAAATACAGTTTTAGGCACCTTTACAAAATTACATAAAACTAAAGTAATGTCTCATTAAATTTACCATGTTCAGCTCCAGTCATCATATTCAGCAGGTTCATGAACATTTTTAGAGCCGTGGAGCATATTGTTCACCTATTTTCAGTGTTTCAGGCCTCAGGGGTTAACTTTTTGGCGCTAAAATAGCAAGCTATCACTCTCTCCCCACACTGATCAGTGGATATCTTGCTGACATGCAGCTAGTTCTCCTCATAGCATTATAAGTGGTAAGCACCCTTTATAACAGGAGCGTTACTTAAATTTCAGTTGATTTAACTATTACCTCAAACTGTCATTTTTTATATTTTAAAATACATATTTTTGCACTACCCAATTATTTCTGATTCCCTTCTAGGGACTTTAGTATTACCCATGTTCCCTTTCTGTGGCTCATACTGTATTTCTGTGCTAATTTTAGATATTTTCCTATCTGTACTATATTTAATCACTATGGAGCTAAATGGTGCAGCTAAAGTCGTAGGACATAATGCTGATCATTTGGATGGGGAATCCACAGATAATTTAGCCCCTTCTCTGTAAGGATGTGTTGGTGCCCCCCACTCAGTTATGCCGCACAGTTATACGCAGAGTCTATATCTAATGCTAGGGAAGGTCATGCAGCATTGGAACAATATATTCACTCATGCCTCCGCACCAGTTAAACGCAAAACGTATGCAAAGGTTAGAAGAACTTTTCGCAGGACCTTGGCTCATCTCGGACATCTCTAAGGAGTGACCTGCCAAGTTACCCTGTATACCTTCCAGGAATAAAACAAACATAATGCTTCTCCTCTATTGAAGACAGGTCATCAGGAACCCAGGACCCCAAGCTGATGAAATAGCAGAAGATGTGACCTTTAATTATTGGTTGGAGCCCATACATGCTTTCTTAGGGGAAGTTTTGATTGCTTGGAGGTTAAGGACCCTCTATCTGCAGACAAACGATCAGTGACAAAGATTGATAAGTTCTTTAAGATACCCCAAAGAGCCATCTAAATTCCCTGTTCCTGATACGGTTTACGACCTAATTCACTATGAATGGAACAAGTCAGAAGTTTCCTTTATTCCCTCAGACAAGTTTAAAAACATGTTTCTTTTGCCCTCTAGAATAGTCTCCCATAACTCCATTTTTTCCAAAGGTGGACAGTGCTATGTGCAATTTGGACTACCATTCCTTTAAAAAAGGACAGTACCGCTACTAAACATGAGCAATTGCAGTATTGTTACTAACAACATAAGTGAAAAGATCAGTACAGAAGTACAGGAAGATTACCAGTGATATCTCAATATTTACATTTTTTCAACTATAATAAACTAAGCTCATAACAAACTATCGCCTAGATTACGAGTGGCGAGAAAATTGTAGCGCAAGTGCGCCATTGGTTTTTTTGTCTGCTCCCTAGAGCATCTTCAGCCTCTCTAGCCTCACCAGTCCTTATGTTATTAAATATTATTTCCGAGAAGAAAAAAACCCATAGCGCATTTGTGCTACAGTTTGTGCGCCACTCGTAATCTAGGCGAACAATTGTTTAAGAACCAAAGAGCTTATCTACGTGAGGTAAGATTGTCAACTTAAATTAATAAATTGAAAATCTGTTGAGAGTAGTATAACAGAATGAAATCTATAATACATTGCCTTTAAACGTTTTATCAAACAGGATAGAAGGGGGCAGTTCGGCATCAAAATAATATTTACATGCACCTACCAATAAGTCTGGGATTAATTTTTAACTAACCAAATAACACTCTTTAGCTGCCTAAAAGAAAAAAAAAAAAACCAACGTATACTGCTACTATGGTTAACAGAACCCTTTTAAAATTAGACAAATTTTGTATCTCATCCAGGGAAGAACTACCATTGGTGCAGCATGTGTGCATAGGAGTGTGCAGAATGTGTGCAATCTTAATGCAGAGGAGCCTTTTATAAGTGCAGGTCGATCTAATTATCTTCAAAATCATTATACAGAGCACAATTGCTTACTACTGAGTTAAAAAACCTTGCACCAGGGCCCTCTAATGACTAGGTCCGCTACTGATCTCATTCCTTTGATGTACAAGTGATATAAAGACTATAGATGATATAATGCAGATGATCTACCATTCTAACTCAAGTGTAAAAGTTTTTGAAATTCTGAGACTAGCCACCCTCAAATTCACACTGTAAGGAAGATGAGCTTTTTAACATAAGTTTTACATGTCAGTATATGTATCACTAAAAGCAAGAAAAAAGATAAGAATACCTGTGAAACAAGTGTTCAGAACTAAAAGTAAAGTGCTGAGTAAATATTATATAAAACAATGGGGTATGTAACAGCTTGTAGTGTGAGCTGGGAGACTACAGTTCAGGCAATGCCAGTAGCTAAATGGGGATTCGGCTGTCTCCTCCAGCGGATCTCTTCCATATGCCAAAAAAGCTGAACCATTATCACATCTGTGATGGAATTGGTAATCCCATGGACACCAAGGCATGTTGCTCCACTCTGCCAAAAATATTTCCCAATCCTGAAATAATAGCAAAATGTATCTTACTGAAATCGCATACAGAGTAAGTATTTGCCCTTCTGCTCAAATGAGGATGAGTCTATACATTGCTCATATTGGGGCTGCCGTCTAGTCAATGATACTCTTCCTCTAATGCTCTCAGATGTAGTAAATAAAGAAACGCTTTCACCGATAGCCAGGGACCCAGAGAGTGAGGGTGATCCCAACGTTGCCGCTACAAGTTTAGAGGACTGTAACTGCAGGGTAGCAACAGAGTTAATCTTTAGATGCAAAGATCCTCCTCTTCAGTGTCTGAAAAGTCAGACACCTCTAATGCCACGTGGAAGCCTGATTCATCTTGGTCTAAGTCAAAACAGACCAAAAAGCATGCCCCTTCCTCCATATCTACATGAAGATGCAGCCCCCAATTTAGACCTTTTCAAGAGGCTTGGGAAAAATAATTTCAAGTTCCTTGACTGCTGAACTTAATTTCCCTGGGGTACTGCATACACTTTCAGTCTTGCCCTCCTCAATGAAGATTCCTCCTGTCTCATATCCCAAAAGATCAATTAAAGGCCAGTGCTTTCTTGGCATGTGTACCAGAACATGAAGCTATGGTATTGATTACTCCAGTCCCCGTATTTTAATAGAATCTATTAAAATATTTTCAGTGTTCCAAAGAAAGAAGTGACTTACAGGCCTATTTTGGATTAAAAAACTGAACAAACTTCTGAAAGTTCCAACTTTCAAAATGGAGACTACATGCACTATACAACCTTTAATGCAGGAGGTTCAATTTAGGTCTACTATAAACTTTAAAGATGCCCATTTGAATATCCCTATTCACAGGGATCATACAAAATTCCTAAAGTTTGCATTTCAGAACAGGCATTACAAATTTGTAGCGTTGTTGCTCACTTTTGATCTGGCAACAGCACCAAGGATCTTCATATGTTCTAGGAGCTCTTCTGTCAGTTGGTAGAGATCTGGGAATTGCAGTAGCTTGTTGCTAATCGACATTCTGGATTCTTTTCAGATGGCTCAGGAACATACAAACAAAGTTCTTCAATTCCTTTGCTCGCATGGTTGAAAAATCAACCTTTTTAAAAATAAGGTGAAAAAGAGCGCTAAAAGCAATCACATAAATCAATATGGTAAAATGCAATTCATATTAAAAACATTTGAAAATAAATGATGAAAGCAATTAATATTTAAAAACACTGTATATAAATGATTATTCAAATACACATATAAATAAACAAAAGAAAATAAAAGAGAAAAATAAAAAATAGAAAATATATTGGTAAAAATAAGTATCCCTGTCCAAAAAAAGAAATATGGTGGTTATATTACCTCAAAAAAGTTGCCCAGATTCCTTGAAAGCCTTCATATCAATACTAAGGTTACTCATAGGGAAAGATAGCCGCCTACTTTACACAATATCTGTCCAGTTGAAACAACACATCTGCCTTTAGCTTCCCAAATTCATGTGCTTTATGTTATCACTTACTGCGATCTGCACTGGTTTGTATGAGATCAACTTTTTAGATATTGAGATAAATATAGAAAATAATCAAATAAATACGAAAACATACTTTAAGAAAATTGATGCAAACAATTGCATACATGTGGAAAGCTGCCACTTGGATAAATGGGTGAATAATATCCCCAAGGGGCAAATTTTGAGAATCCGGAAAAATTGTAGCAGTACTGAAGATTACAATATCCAAGCTGAAATTTAAAAAAATAGATTCATTGAAAGGGGATAACCGGTGAGGAAAAAGTGGATGAAACAATAAAACACAGTAAGAGAAGAAGAGAGAATTTATTTGCAACGAAAATTAAAATTAGGGAAGATCAAGTACCCTTTATCACAACAAAGATATCAGTACCCTTTATCACCCAATTTAATGAACAGCATAAAGTGATGAAAAGTATTTTGAATAAACATTGGCACCTAATAAAGAAAGATCATGTGCTAGGAGACCATGTTAAAAAATACCTTCAGATCATTTATAAGAAAGCACAGAAATTTAAAAATGTGTTAGCACCCAGTGAATTAAAGAAAAAACAAAATTCTGGTACTTGTAATTTACAAGGGAATTTGGTGAGAGGTTTCATTCCCTGCTACAGCTGTGTTTCATGTAAGTACAGTGAGAAAATAAAATAAATTGTATCAACCACGCAAAACTTTAAATTCAATATTAAAGAAACAATAAGATGTTCAGATAAAGGGATCATATATATATATAATCCAATGCCCATGTAACAAACAGTATTTGGGACAAACCCAAAGGACTCTGAGGGACAGAATCAGGGAGCACCTATTTAATGTTAAACATGGATTTAAGGGACACATGCTTTCAAAGCATTTTAGAGAAATACATAATCAAGACACAAAGGGTTTTACATTTTGGGGCATAAAAAAAAAGAAGGTATCTAAGGATTGGAGGGGTGGAGATTATGAGAGAAAGTTACTATATCAGGAAGCAAGTTTAATTCATGAATTTGGCACCCTTCAACTAGAAGGTTTAAATGCTGAGCTAGATTTAAATCCCTTTTTTACATAATGAATAGATACAGTTTATAATATAGTGTAGATTTTTTTTTAATAGATCAGATATTTTAATATTATTAATGATAATATTATTAATGATCATGTCCGCTGCCCATCGATAAATGCTGACAGCATACGCTGTCGGCATTTATCATTGCACTGGCAGTTCTTGTAAACTGCTGGTGCAATACTGCCCCCTGCAGATTCCCGGCCGCTAGCAGGTGGTGTCAATCAACCCAATCAAATTGATTGCTGTCCGCCGCCTCAGAGCAGGCGGAAAGGTTATGGAGCAGTGGTCTTTAGACCACTGCTTCATAACGTCTGTTTCCAGCAAGCCTGAAGGCTCGCCGGAAACACGGGGCATAAATATGCTCCTTACACTCCTAATCCATTCCTTTTTTAAACCCATATATTCTAACATCGATTTTATACACAAGACTTCCTTTTATATATAATTTTTTTTATAAATTTATTCTATTGTTTTTTTTATATATTTATTCTATAACATTTAATCTACATTATATATTAATTCATGTATTTCTAAGAATTGAGATCAAAGGGAATTTATTTTCTCTATGTCCTATTGTAGAATTTATATATATATATATATATGTATATATATATATATATATATATATATATATATATATATATATATATATATATATATATATATATATATATACACACACACACACACACACACACATACAGTGGATATAAAAAGTCTACACACCCCTGTTAAAATGTCAGGTTTCTGTGATGTAAAAAAATGAGACAAAGATAAATCATTTCAGAACTTTTTCCCCCTTTAATGTGACCTATAAACTGTACAACTCAATTGAAAAACAAACTGAAATCTTTTAGGTAAATGTAAATAAAAATAAACTAAAATAATATGGATTGCATAAGTGTGAACACCCTTAAACTAATACTTTATTGAAGCACCTTTTGATTTTATTACAGCACTCAGTCTTTTTGGGTATGAGTTTTTCAGCATGGCACATCTTGACTTGGCAAGATTTGCCCACTCTTCTTTGCAAAAACACTCTAAATCTGTCAGAATGCGAGGGCATCTCCTGTGCACAGCCCTCTTCAGATCACCCCACAGATTTGGAATTGGATTCAGGTCTGGGCTCTGGCTGGGCCATCCCAAAACTTTAATCTTCTTCTGGTGAAGCCATTCCTTTGTTGATTTGGATGTATGCTTTGGGTCGTTGTCATGCTGAAAGATGAAGTTCCTCTTCATGTTCAGCTTTCTAGCAGAAGCCTGAAGGTTTTGTACCAATATTGTCTGGTATTTGGAACTGTTCATTATTCCCTCTACCTTGACTAAGGCCCCAGTTCCAGCTGAAGAAAAACAGCCCCAAAGCATGATGCTGACACCACCATGCTTCACTGTGGGTATGGTGTTCTTTTGGTGATATGCAATGTTGTTTTTGCGCCAAACATATCTTTTGGAATTATGGCCAAAAAGTTCAACTTTGGTTTCATCAGACCAGAACACCTTTTGCAACATGCTTTTGGGAAACTTCAGATGTGTTTTTGCAAAATTTAGCTGGGCTTGGATGTTTTTTTTTTGTAAGAAAAGGTTTCCGTCTTGCCACTCTACCCCATAGCCCAGACATATGAAGAATACGGGCGATTGTTGTCACATGTACCACACAGCCAGTACTTGCCAGATATTCCTGCAGCTCCTTTAATGTGGCTGTAGGCCTCTTGGCAGCCTTCCAGACCAGTTTTCTTCTCGTCTTTTCATCAATTTTGGAGGGACATCCAGTTCTTGGTAATGTCACTGTTGCACCATATTTTCTTCACTTGATGATGACTGTCTTTACTGTGAAATTCTTTTGTACCCTTCTCCTGATACCTTTTAACAATGAGATCCCTCTGATGTTTTAGAAGCTCTCTGCGGACCATGGCTTTTGCTGTAGGATGCGACTAACAAAATGTCAGGAAAGACCTACTAGAACAGCTGAACTTTATTTGGGGTTAATCAGAGGCACTTTAAATGATGACAGGTGTGTACTGACTCCTATTTAACATGATTTTGAATGTGATTGCTTAATTCTGAACACAGCTACATCCCCAGTTATAAAAGGGTGTTCACACTTATACAACCATATTATTTTAGTTTTTTATTTTTATTTCCCTTTACCTTGAAGATTTCAGTTTGTTTTTCAATTGAGTTGTACAGTTTATAGGTCACGTTAAAGGTGGAAACAGTTCTGAAATGATTTATCTTTGTCTCATTTTTTTACATCATAGAAACCTGACATTTTAACAGGGGTGTGTAGACTTTTTATATAAAGCGTTTTTAAATAAAAAAGGGAGTAGAGGTTACCAATTAACATCTTTGAACTCTATGCCATCTTCAATGCTCTCCAGTGTTGGCCCCTGTTAAGACAGGAGTCTTTTCTCTGGTTTTAGTCAGACAATGTCACAGCAGTGGCCTACATCAATCACCAAGGTGGTACTTAAAGTGCCTTAGCAATGAAAGAGATAGCCTGCATTCTCACTTGGGCAGAATGCCAAAATTGCATACATTTCAGCAATCCCCATTCCAGGTGTGCACAACTGGAAAGAGGACTTCCTCAGACGTTAATATCTTCAACAAGGAAACTGGTCCTTGAATCAGGAGGTATCTGCCCAGATTGTGGAGGCAGACGAGACATAGACCACAAGCTACCCCAGTATTGTGCAAGATCTTGAGATCCAGAAGTGATTCTAATAGATGCACGATTCTCTGATCCTTCAATCTGATTTACTTTGTTCCTCCATTTGTGTTACTATTCAGGTTAATAATCAGGATAAAAACAAGAAAGAGCATCTTTACAGGACGTGATATGCAGATCTCATACAAATGTCCTCTAATCGGCCATGGCATCTTCCACTAAGGAAGGAAGGAAGGAAGGAAGGAAGGAAGGAAGGACCTTCTCTCTAAAGGTCTCTTTTTCCATCAAGAGCTCAACTGTCTTAAATTAGACGCCATAAACAACTAATCTTGTCTCAGAGTGGTTTTTTTTTTTTCATATCAAGTGATAAGACATTTTAAATCAGGCTAGGAAGCCTGTTACAGGATGCATTTATCACAAAGCAGCGTGGTAAAAAAATAAATAAAAAAATCAATGATGGATAACATTCTTGCAAAACTGCTGCCAAAAAGGGCTCCAGAAATGGGCCAGCTGTTTTCCCTGCTTTTCAACAAAAGAGAAGAAATATTGATAATAGAAGCAAATTAGAAAGTTGTTTAAAATTGCATGCTCTATCTGAATCATGACAGAAACATTTTGTGCTAGGTTACAAGTAGAGAGGTATGTTGCGCTTCTGAGATCGCGTTAACTCCGCTAGATTTAAGATTTTTGCACTAGTCGGGTTGCACTGGTATTTCATGTTCAAACTGTTTTTTGCTCTAGCGGTAACCCAACTAGCGCAAAAATCTGAAGTAAGAATATTGCATACGCATTCACAAATTCCCTGATAGAAGTAAATAAAACACAATGAAAGAACAGCACTCCATGAGATAGAACAGAAGCTGGAAAAAACCTTCCATGCATGTCCATTTTTATAATAACTCCTCAGGGTGCACAGTCTTTTAGCACACTATGCCCCTTTCACAAAGAAAAAATATCCTGAAGCATATCAGTCTGACCCTGCCCAATGACAGTCCAGCGCCGAAATACCAGGCAATTCTTCTCTGAACAAGGGAAGCAACAACCCCAGACGATCGTTTCGGCCTTCTATGGGCCTCGTCAGTGAGGTGCAGTTGTATCTCTCTAAGAGCAAGTGTGCATGGAGTCCACGTCTGGTTTCCCCATTACTCTTAGGGTGACCTAAGAGCATTTAAATAAAACACAATGAAAGAACAGCACTCCATGAGATAGAACAGAAGCTGGAAAAAACCTTCCATGCATGTCCATTTTTATAATAACTCCTCAGGGTGCACAGTCTTTTAGCACACTATGCCCCTTTCACAAAGAAAAAATATCCTGAAGCATATCAGTCTGACCCTGCCCAATGACAGTCCAGCGCCGAAATACCAGGCAATTCTTCTCTGAACAAGGGAAGCAACAACCCCAGACGATCGTTTCGGCCTTCTATGGGCCTCGTCAGTGAGGTGCAGTTGTATCTCTCTAAGAGCAAGTGTGCATGGAGTCCACGTCTGGTTTCCCCATTACTCTTAGGGTGACCTAAGAGCATTTAAATAAAACACAATGAAAGAACAGCACTCCATGAGATAGAACAGAAGCTGGAAAAAACCTTCCATGCATGTCCATTTTTATAATAACTCCTCAGGGTGCACAGTCTTTTAGCACACTATGCCCCTTTCACAAAGAAAAAATATCCTGAAGCATATCAGTCTGACCCTGCCCAATGACAGTCCAGCGCCGAAATACCAGGCAATTCTTCTCTGAACAAGGGAAGCAACAACCCCAGACGATCGTTTCGGCCTTCTATGGGCCTCGTCAGTGAGGTGCAGTTGTATCTCTCTAAGAGCAAGTGTGCATGGAGTCCACGTCTGGTTTCCCCATTACTCTTAGGGTGACCTAAGAGCATTTAAATAAAACACAATGAAAGAACAGCACTCCATGAGATAGAACAGAAGCTGGAAAAAACCTTCCATGCATGTCCATTTTTATAATAACTCCTCAGGGTGCACAGTCTTTTAGCACACTATGCCCCTTTCACAAAGAAAAAACAGAATTTATGTTTACCTGATAAATTACTTTCTCCAACGGTGTGTCCGGTCCACGGCGTCATCCATACTTGTGGGATATTCTCTTCCCCAACAGGAAATGGCAAAGAGCCCAGCAAAGCTGGTCACATGATCCCTCCTAGGCTCCGCCTTCCCCAGTCATTCGACCGACGTAAAGGAGGAATATTTGCATAGGAGAAATCATATGATACCGTGGTGACTGTAGTTAAAGAAAATAAATTATCAGACCTGATTAAAAAACCAGGGCGGGCCGTGGACCGGACACACCGTTGGAGAAAGTAATTTATCAGGTAAACATAAATTCTGTTTTCTCCAACATAGGTGTGTCCGGTCCACGGCGTCATCCTTACTTGTGGGAACCAATACCAAAGCTTTAGGACACGGATGAAGGGAGGGAGCAAATCAGGTCACCTAGATGGAAGGCACCACGGCTTGCAAAACCTTTCTCCCAAAAATAGCCTCAGAAGAAGCAAAAGTATCAAATTTGTAAAATTTAGTAAAAGTGTGCAGTGAAGACCAAGTCGCTGCCTTACATATCTGATCAACAGAAGCCTCGTTCTTGAAGGCCCATGTGGAAGCCACAGCCCTAGTGGAATGAGCTGTGATTCTTTCAGGAGGCTGCCGTCCGGCAGTCTCGTAAGCCAATCTGATGATGCTTTTAATCCAAAAAGAGAGAGAGGTAGAAGTTGCTTTTTGACCTCTCCTTTTACCAGAATAAACAACAAACAAGGAAGATGTTTGTCTAAAATCCTTTGTAGCATCTAAATAGAATTTTAGAGCACGAACTACATCCAAATTGTGCAACAAACGTTCCTTCTTTGAAACTGGATTCGGACACAAAGAAGGCACGACTATCTCCTGGTTAATGTTTTTGTTAGAAACAACTTTCGGAAGGAAAACCAGGTTTAGTACGCAAAACCACCTTATCTGCATGGAACACCAGATAAGGAGGAGAACACTGCAGAGCAGATAATTCTGAAACTCTTCTAGCAGAAGAAATTGCAACCAAAAACAAAACTTTCCAAGATAATAACTTAATATCAACGGAATGTAAGGGTTCAAACGGAACCCCCTGAAGAACTGAAAGAACTAAATTGAGACTCCAAGGAGGAGTCAAAGGTTTGTAAACAGGCTTGATTCTAACCAGAGCCTGAACAAAGGCTTGAACATCTGGCACAGCTGCCAGCTTTTTGTGAAGTAACACAGACAAGGCAGAAATCTGTCCCTTCAAAGAACTTGCAGATAATCCTTTCTCCAAACCTTCTTGAAGAAAGGATAGAATCTTAGGAATTTTTTACCTTGTCCCAAGGGAATCCTTTAGATTCACACCAACAGATATATTTTTTCCATATTTTGTGGTAGATTTTTCTAGTTACAGGCTTTCTGGCCTGAACAAGAGTATCAATGACAGAATCTGAGAACCCTCGCTTTGATAAGATCAAGCGTTCAATCTCCAAGCAGTCAGTTGGAGTGAGACCAGATTCGGATGTTCGAACGGACCTTGAACAAGAAGGTCTCGTCTCAAAGGTAGCTTCCATGGTGGAGCCGATGACATATTCACCAGGTCTGCATACCAAGTCCTGCGTGGCCACGCAGGAGCTATCAAGATCACCGATGCCCTCTCCTGATTGATCCTGGCTACCAGCCTGGGGATGAGAGGAAACGGCGGGAATACATAAGCTAGTTTGAAGGTCCAAGGTGCCACTAGTGCATCTACTAGTGTCGCCTTGGGATCCCTGGATCTGGACCCGTAGCAAGGAACCTTGAAGTTCTGACGAGAGGCCATCAGATCCATGTCTGGAATGCCCCACAATTGAATAATTTGGGCAAAGATTTCCGGATGGAGTTCCCACTCCCCCGGATGAAATGTCTGACGACTCAGAAAATCCGCTTCCCAATTTTCCACTCCTGGGATGTGGATTGCAGACAAGTGGCAGTAGTGATTCTCCGCCCATTGAATGATTTTGGTCACTTCTTCCATCGCCAGGGAACTCCTTGTTCCCCCCTGATGGTTGATGTACGCAACAGACGTCATGTTGTCTGATTGAAACCGTATGAACTTGGCCTTTGCTAGCTGAGGCCAAGCCTTGAGAGCATTGAATATCGCTCTCAGTTCCAGAATATTTATCGGGAGAAGAGATTCTTCCCGAGACCAAAGACCCTGAGCTTTCAGGGGTCCCCAGACCGCGCCCCAGCCCACCAGACTGGCGTCGGTCGTGACAATGACCCACTCTGGTCTGCGGAAGCTCATCCCCTGTGACAGTTTGTCCAGGGACAGCCACCAACGGAGTGAATCTCTGGTCCTCTGATCTACTTGTATCGTCGGAGACAAGTCTGTATAGTCCCCATTCCACTGACTGAGCATGCACAGTTGAAATGGTCTTAGATGAATTCGCGCAAAAGGAACTATGTCCATTGCCGCTACCATCAAACCTATTACTTCCATGCACTGCGCTATGGAAGGAAGAGGAACAGAATGAAGTATTTGACAAGAGTTTAGAAGTTTTGATTTTCTGGCCTCTGTCAGAAAAATCCTCATTTCTAAGGAGTCTATTATTGTTCCCAAGAAGGGAACCCTTGTTGACGGAGATAGAGAACTTTTTTCTACGTTCACTTTCCACCCGTGAGATCTGAGAAAGGCCAGGACAATGTCCGTGTGAGCCTTTGCTTGTGGAAGGGACGACGCTTGAATCAGTATGTCGTCCAAGTAAGGTACTACTGCAATGCCCCTTGGTCTTAGCACCGCTAGAAGGGACCCTAGTACCTTTGTGAAAATTCTTGGAGCAGTGGCTAATCCGAACGGAAGTGCCACAAACTGGTAATGCTTGTCCAGAAATGCGAACCTTAGGAACCGATGATGTTCCTTGTGGATAGGAATATGTAGATACACATCCTTTAAATCCACCGTGGTCATGAATTGACCTTCCTGGATGGAAGGAAGAATTGTTCGAATGGTTTCCATTTTGAACGATGGAACCTTGAGAAACTTGTTTAGGATCTTGAGATCTAAGATTGGTCTGAATGTTCCCTCTTTTTTGGGAACTACGAACAGATTGGAGTAGAACCCCATCCCTTGTTCTCCTAATGGAACAGGATGAATCACTCCCATTTTTAACAGGTCTTCTACACAATGTAAGAATGCCTGTTTTTTTATGTGGTCTGAAGACAATTGAGACCTGTGGAACCTCCCCCTTGGGGGAAGCCCCTTGAATTCCAGAAGATAACCTTGGGAGACTATTTCTAGCGCCCAAGGATCCAGAACATCTCTTGCCCAAGCCTGAGCGAAGAGAGAGAGTCTGCCCCCCACCAGATCCGGTCCCGGATCGGGGGCCAACATCTCATGCTGTCTTGGTAGCAGTGGCAGGTTTCTTGGCCTGCTTACCTTTGTTCCAGCCTTGCATTGGCCTCCAGGCTGGCTTGGCTTGAGAAGTATTACCCTCTTGCTTAGAGGACGTAGCACTTGGGGCTGGTCCGTTTCTGCGAAAGGGACGAAAATTAGGTTTATTTTTGGCCTTGAAAGACCTATCCTGAGGAAGGGCGTGGCCCTTGCCCCCAGTGATATCAGAAATAATCTCTTTCAAGTCAGGGCCAAACAGCGTTTTCCCCTTGAAAGGAATGTTAAGCAATTTGTTCTGGGAAGACGCATCCGCTGACCAAGATTTTAGCCAAAGCGCTCTGCGCGCCACAATAGCAAACCCAGAATTTTTCGCCGCTAATCTAGCCAATTGCAAAGTGGCGTCTAGGGTGAAAGAGTTAGCCAATGTGAGAGCATGAATTCTGTCCAAAATCTCCTCATAAGAAGAATCTTTATTGAGCGCCTTTTCTAGTTCATCGAACCAGAAACACGCTGCTGTAGTGACAGGAACAATGCATGAAATTGGTTGTAGAAGGTAACCTTGCTGAACAAACATCTTTTTAAGCAAACCCTCTAATTTTTTATCCATAGGATCTTTGAAAGCACAACTATCTTCTATGGGTATAGTGGTGCGTTTGTTTAGAGTAGAAACCGCCCCCTCGACCTTGGGGACTGTCTGCCATAAGTCCTTTCTGGGGTCGACCATAGGAAACAATTTCTTAAATATAGGGGGAGGGACGAAAGGTATGCCGGGCCTTTCCCATTCTTTATTTACAATGTCCGCCACCCGCTTGGGTATAGGAAAAGCTTCGGGGGGGGGCCCAGGACCTCTAGGAACTTGTCCATTTTACATAATTTCTCTGGAATGACCAAATTCTCACAATCATCCAGAGTAGATAACACCTCCTTAAGCAGGGCGCGGAGATGTTCCAATTTAAATTTAAATGTAATCACATCAGGTTCAGCTTGTTGAGAAATTTTCCCTGAATCTGAAATTTCTCCCTCAGACAAAACCTCCCTGGCCCCCTCAGACTGGTGTAGGGGCACTTCAGAACCAATATCATCAGCGTCCTCATGCTCTTCAGTATTTTCTAAAACAGAGCAGTCGCGCTTTCGCTGATAAGTGGGCATTTTGGCTAAAATGTTTTTGATAGAATTATCCATTACAGCCGTTAATTGTTGCATAGTAAGGAGTATTGGCGCACTAGATGTACTAGGGGCCTCCTGTGTGGGCAAGACTGGTGTAGACGAAGGAGGGGATGATGCAGTACCATGCTTACTCCCCTCACTTGAGGAATCATCTTGGGCATCATTTTCTCTAAATTTTGTGTCACATAAATCACATCTATTTAAAAGAGAAGGAACCTTGGCTTCCCCACATACAGAACACAGTCTATCTGGTAGTTCAGACATGTTAAACAGGCATAAACTTGATAACAAAGTACAAAAAACGTTTTAAAATAAAACCGTTACTGTCACTTTAAATTTTAAACTGAACACACTTTATTACTGCAAATGTGAAAAAGTATGAAGGAATTGTTCAAAATTCACCAAAATTTCACCACAGTGTCTTAAAGCCTTAAAAGTATTGCACACCAAATTTGAAAGCTTTAACCCTTAAAATAACGGAACCGGAGCCGTTTTTATATTTAACCCCTTTACAGTCCCTGGTATCTGCTTTGCTGAGACCCAACCAAGCCCAAAGGGGAATACGATACCAAATGACGCCTTCAGAAAGTCTTTTCTATGTATCAGAGCTCCTCACACATGCATCTGCATGTCATGCTTCCCAAAAACAAGTGCGCAATAGAGGCGCGAAAATGAGGCTCTGCCTATGATTAGGGAAAGCCCCTAGAGAATAAGGTGTCCAATACAGTGCCTGCCGGATATTTTACAAAAATCCCAAGAATAAAATAATTCCTCAAAGCTATGAAGTATAAAATATGCTTATATATCAATCGTTTTAGCCCAGAAAATGTCTACAGTCTTAAAAGCCCTTGTGAAGCCCTTTTTTTCTTTATGTAATAAAAATGGCTTACCGGATCCCATAGGGAAAATGACAGCTTCCAGCATTACATCGTCTTGTTAGAAATGTGTCATACCTCAAGCAGCAAAAGTCTGCTCACTGTTTCCCCCAACTGAAGTTAATTCCTCTCAACAGTCCTGTGTGGAAACAGCCATCGATTTTAGTAACGGTTGCTAAAATCATTTTCCTCTTACAAACAGAAATCTTCATCTCTTTTCTGTTTCAGAGTAAATAGTACATACCAGCACTATTTTAAAATAACAAACTCTTGATTGAATAATAAAAACTACAGTTAAACACCAAAAAACTCTAAGCCATCTCCGTGGAGATGTTGCCTGTACAACGGCAAAGAGAATGACTGGGGAAGGCGGAGCCTAGGAGGGATCATGTGACCAGCTTTGCTGGGCTCTTTGCCATTTCCTGTTGGGGAAGAGAATATCCCACAAGTAAGGATGACGCCGTGGACCGGACACACCTATGTTGGAGAAAATATCCTGAAGCATATCAGTCTGACCCTGCCCAATGACAGTCCAGCGCCGAAATACCAGGCAATTCTTCTCTGAACAAGGGAAGCAACAACCCCAGACGATCGTTTCGGCCTTCTATGGGCCTCGTCAGTGAGGTGCAGTTGTATCTCTCTAAGAGCAAGTGTGCATGGAGTCCACGTCTGGTTTCCCCATTACTCTTAGGGTGACCTAAGAGCATTTAAATAAAACACAATGAAAGAACAGCACTCCATGAGATAGAACAGAAGCTGGAAAAAAACCTTCCATGCATGTCCATTTTTATAATAACTCCTCAGGGTGCACAGTCTTTTAGCACACTATGCCCCTTTCACAAAGAAAAAAAAATAAAAAAAAAAAAATCCTGAAGCATATCAGTCTGACCCTGCCCAATGACAGTCCCAGCGCCGAAATACCAGGCAATTCTTCTCTGAACAAGGGAAGCAACAACCCCAGACGATCGTTTCGGCCTTCTATGGGCCTCGTCAGTGAGGTGCAGTTGTATCTCTCTAAGAGCAAGTGTGCATGGAGTCCACGTCTGGTTTCCCCATTACTCTTAGGGTGACCTAAGAGCATTTAAATAAAACACAATGAAAGAACAGCACTCCATGAGATAGAACAGAAGCTGGAAAAAACCTTCCATGCATGTCCATTTTTATAATAACTCCTCAGGGTGCACAGTCTTTTAGCACACTATGCCCCTTTCACAAAGAAAAAATATCCTGAAGCATATCAGTCTGACCCTGCCCAATGACAGTCCAGCGCCGAAATACCAGGCAATTCTTCTCTGAACAAGGGAAGCAACAACCCCAGACGATCGTTTCGGCCTTCTATGGGCCTCGTCAGTGAGGTGCAGTTGTATCTCTCTAAGAGCAAGTGTGCATGGAGTCCACGTCTGGTTTCCCCATTACTCTTAGGGTGACCTAAGAGCATTTAAATAAAACACAATGAAAGAACAGCACTCCATGAGATAGAACAGAAGCTGGAAAAAACCTTCCATGCATGTCCATTTTTATAATAACTCCTCAGGGTGCACAGTCTTTTAGCACACTATGCCCCTTTCACAAAGAAAAAAAAATAAAAAAAAAAAATCCTGAAGCATATCAGTCTGACCCTGCCCAATGACAGTCCAGCGCCGAAATACCAGGCAATTCTTCTCTGAACAAGGGAAGCAACAACCCCAGACGATCGTTTCGGCCTTCTATGGGCCTCGTCAGTGAGGTGCAGTTGTATCTCTCTAAGAGCAAGTGTGCATGGAGTCCACGTCTGGTTTCCCCATTACTCTTAGGGTGACCTAAGAGCATTTAAATAAAACACAATGAAAGAACAGCACTCCATGAGATAGAACAGAAGCTGGAAAAAACCTTCCATGCATGTCCATTTTTATAATAACTCCTCAGGGTGCACAGTCTTTTAGCACACTATGCCCCTTTCACAAAGAAAAAAAAAAAAAAAAAAAAAAAAAAAAAAAAAGATAGAAGTAAATGGAGAATTATTTTTTAAAATCCTTACACCCCACTTTTGGCGCAAACACGATGGCATATTCTCATTTGCTCTAACCGGACATAAAACTATAAATATTTCATAGATGTTCTTATGTAAGGGAATATGTTATATTTTTTCATAAATAAATATTTCTACATATATCTGATGAATTTGTAAACAAATATATATTTCTACCTATATATATATATATATATATATATATATATATATATATATATATATATATATATATATATATATATATATATATATATATATATATATATACATATATATACATACATACACATATATATATATGTATGTATAGATATAGGTATAGATATATACAGGTAAATATAGGAATATCTATTTAGAAATACATAGAACACATTCTGCTATGTGCAGAAAATTGGAATGTGAAATTTTACAGTAAATACATAGTTAAAACTGTATTAAATATATATTGCATAAATATGTTTTTACGTGTTTTCATTTACTTAATGTGGAGAGAATTAAACCACAAGTGTGATGGCTTGTGGACTCTACCCATCATGAAATAAAATGTATGCTTACCTGATAAATTCATTTATTTTTTTGTGTGAAGGATGCCCCCCATTATTTGGTTTTATTGGAAACCTAAAGGGCCATAATACCCAAATGTTGAAACACTTGAAAGTGATGCAGCAAAGCTGTAAAAAGCTGACTAGAAAATATCACCTGAACATCTCTATGTAAAAAAGAAAGATAATTTACCTCAAAAGTTCCTCAGTAGCCACATCCCACTGTAAAGGACTTCTAAGCAACAAATCAGTATGTCTGTCCCGGGACAGCTAAGGGGTTGAGCCTCGTGCACTCTCATGTTATTTCCCTATTCAGTTTAAAGGAAGTTTACTATGAAATCTCATGAGATCACAGTAAAAGAGTTAATGACGGGGGGACTTCCGGGCGGCGGCCATGACAGGTTGCAATATTGAGTGCTGCTCCAGCTTTCCGGGCTTATCTGCAAAATATCACCTGTCCAAGCCGTCACCCAAGCCTGAGATAAATATAGTCTAATACAGAGGACTTTACTCTTCTACCTCATACCAAGATACTCAGGATTGCTGCCAGCCCAATATACTGGAACTTATCTTGAGGTTGCGGCCTCATCCAAACCCCCTTGTCTGAGCACCCACGGGCCTCAGTCGTTGCACAGCTCCATTTGTGCGCTGCTACTATCCTTACTACACTTCAGAAGCACCTGTGGAGATGGCAGATCTAATTCTAAAGGAGATCAGGGCCCTGCTTGATTCCTACCTGAACTCATTTGCTGAACATGACCAAAGTGTATCACTCCAAGTCCCCACGTGGGATTTTGATCATAACCCTACAGAGATGTTCTACGGTGGGAGCAACACTCTGGAGCCCCAGACACCGCTACTTTTCCCACAGAGCTCTGACAATGGCATGGGGGACACCTGTGAGGCCCAGAGCAAGACAGGAGGGACTTTCCGCTTCTCCTTTAATAGCAACCAGCTGGTGGGAGCGCCTACGACCCACACCGAGATTTTCTGTGGGGCAGCAGCTGAGCCGGGGGCCGAAGTCTGTGGAGCAATGGTCCAGCTGACTGTCCCTGATGGGAACGGGACTACCTTCCGCCCGCAGCCTTTTACATTAGTCACCTACCCAATGCTGCATTGGAGCCCCATCAGAGCGCACAGCCCACACACGGTAGGAGATAACCAACTGAAAAGCTGTAGCATCTATGTCATTTCTCCACTGTCAGAGACTTTGAGTGCTGTTCCTGCAGTACTACACAATTTGCCCTCATTGCAGTACAACATAGAAGCCCTCGCAAAGAGCCTCAATACACGGCTGATATCAAAGCATTCTGCTCTGGGAATTTTGAATAAAGCCCAGAGGGTCTTGAGATCCGGAGTGGGTTAGGGTTCACGCTTCCTAAAAGCCCCAGCAGATATCCATCAGCAACTGTCTCTTAGGATTCTGCATAGTAAATCTGCCTACTATGGGACTGATTTGAATGAACCTGCTCTAACGGAGGACTTTTTCCTTCTTTAATATTGTTAAGTGGTTAATCTTTGTAACTGTTTTCTGTTGGCCAAAAGCCTAAGATAGAAATGCATATAAGTTATGTTGCAGCAGATTATTGGAACCCCCTGGAAATTTGGGAATATTAATGCTGACCAAGACCCTGTACCCCCCCCCCATAAATATGTGTTGGACAATAAAGATCACTCTAGAATATTCATACCTCCCTAATCCCATGTGAGTTCCCATTCAAGCCCCATATTTTTTTTTTTTTCTCTACATCAATACTATGTCTAGATCTGGAATATATATATAATTTCCCATGTTAGGATTATTATGTAGTTTATTATTATACAGTTTGACAGTAACAACCTATTGTACATACAAGTTATGCTGTTTGCAGGCGGTACAGCACAAAAAGACCAGATTATACAATTCAGCCAAACCCACAATCTAGAGTCTTCCCATTACTTAATAATTTTGCCCTAGGTTTTAGATAATGAATTTGTGGCAGTGCACTCCAGAAATAACTAACACATATTATGGAGACTTTATAGGTCCTTATCAGCCCATAAATGTTTATAATTGAGGGTTCATCATTATACCCATACTACTATATACCCACTGCTACTTGAAGATATAAGCCACCGGCACAAACATTTAATATCCCCGAGAACATATATTTTATGGACGCAATATATTTAGGTGTTGTTAGGCAGTTGTGTCCTTTGATCTCCACCATCTAACCCCCTTTAGAAAAGTGACCCCATCTGTCAACCTTACTATTTACTACCCTGTCTTAACGGCTCTCCGCAGTCTGAACCTTAATATATGTCCTGTCAAGGGACCAAGAGTGACAATTTTTATTCAAAAATAATAAAAATTAGGATACTATAATAAAAGAGTGCCCATTTGAAATTTCATCTAGCCATATTACAAATGAGTCTAACCTAAAACATACTGTATGCCTTACCCTACTGCTTCTGCTTTCTGCTGATATTCTTTGATAATTCTGTTCATATTGTGATACAATGTATATGTGTATGTGAACTGATCTGTTTGGCATTTACCTGTTTTGCACTCCATGCTTTGGAATTCTGTATGCTATATCCTCATTAAAAATTATTACAATAAAAAAGAAAAAAAAAAACTATTTAAAAAAAGTTAATGACCTCAGCACTGTTGATGCTGATTGGCTGCTGTTCATTTCTTCATTTTTATTTTTTTTTTACCTGCAGCTGGGCAGCAGCTGAGTATAACTTTTTACACAGAACTTACTCTGCTGAGCTGAGGAGATTGTGAGGTAAAATATCTTCCTTTTTTACATAGAGATGCTCAGGTGATATTTTCCTGTCAGCTTTTTATAGTTATACTGCATCAGTTTCAAGTGATTTAGCATATGAGTATTATGTCCCTTTAATATAGCACTCCATTAAAGTGATGGAAAAGCATCACAAAGCTTAACATTAGTGTGTTATATTTAGCATACTCTTATAGATTTACAGAACGAAAAGAAAAATCCTTACATTTTTCCACTTGAACCCCCCCTACAGCTGCCTCTCTGTAAGCTCTTTTTGAGAAGCATGTGGTGCAGCCAATAAGAGAAGTACCACGTGTACTATGTATTTCAATAGCATCATGAGTAGGGCTGCAACTAACGATTATTTTCATAATCGATTAATCGGCCGATTATTTTTTCGACTAATCGGATAAAAAGAGAATCAATAATAGTTTTCTATGTTTTAAATAAAATCCACATAATGAGTGTTACAAATATAAACTTCAGACTAAAACTTTACATTAACACAACTGTTTCTTCAATTTTTAAGCAGCAGAGCACAGTTTTATAATTAAACAAAACCACAAACTGTTTGAAAAGAGGTAGAACTAGAAAGAGTTAGACTATCACTGTTAATAACATTCTGTTATTCACTCTTTCAGAAACTTTGCATTGAAATGCAAAAATCTCAACATGTCCACATGCTCCTGGCTAAGGCTGGTTCTCTGTTTGCAGCTATATTTCCTGCAGCAGAGAAAAGGCTGTTGAGGTGTATAAGTAGGGTTTTGCCAATTTCACCAAAGTGGGATATTTATCTTTGTTAGCTCTTCACCAATGCTAAGTGTTTTCTACCTTTGCAAGGGGTCTCTCAATAAAGTAACCATTGACTTCATTCTAACATAAAAATATCTTGAATATCTATATGCAATGGTAAATAACCAGCTATAAGGTTAGGGGAAATATCTAGTCTGCTCTAAAAATAACGAATATATACTTATAAAGGTTGAAAAACCAACTAATCGATTAATCGATTATGAGATTCGTTGACAACTATTTTCATAATCGATTATGACGATTAGTTGTTGCAGCTCTAATCATGAGAGTGCCATGCTAGCATGTAGGATTGGATGTCACTGCAGTTTGAAACGCAAACAAGAGTGCACCTTCAGTGAAATCAATTATACAAAGAAGTGATTCCCAAACAAAAACAAAAAAAGTTGTTTTAAGAGAGGAAACAAACAAGCAACAGGAAAGGTAGTCTTTTTAAAGGGATAGGAAAGTCAAATTTAAAGTTGCATGATTCAAATAGAGCATGTAATTTTAAGACCCTTTTAAATTCACTTCTATTTTTAAATCTGCTTCATTCTCTTGGTATCCCTTGTTGAAAATGAATATGCACATATCCTACACTAGTGGGAGCTAGCTACTGATTGGTGCCTGCACACATTTGTCTCTTATGATTGGCTAACTAGATGTGTTCAGCTAGCTGCCGGTAGTGCAATGCTGTTCCTTCCGCAAAGGATAACAAGAGAATTAAGCAAATTTGATAATGGAAGTAAATTGAAAAGTTGTTTAACCCCTTAATGACAACTGACGTACCAGGTACGTCATGCATTAACAAGCAGTTAATGACAATGGACGTACCTGGTACGTCAGTTGTCTAACAGAGTGCTGGAAGTGATCACAATCACTTCCAGCAGCTCTGAGGGTATTGCAGTGATGCCTCGATATGGAGGCATCCTGCAATACCCCTTTACAAGCCTCCGATGCAGAGAGAGCCACTCTGTGGCCCTCTCTGCACCGGTAGTGATGGTGCCGATGGTGCCTTTGTCCGGTGGGAGGAGGGAGCGTGTGCACGATGCGCGCGTGCACGATGCGAGCGCACATGCACGGGTGCGCGTGTGCACGTGGACGCGTGTGCACGTGCGCGCATTAGCCACACTGACACCAATGAAGGAAGGGGGAAAAAAAAAAAGTTAAAAAAAAAAAGGGTTTTTTTTTACATATAAAAGGATCTGGGAGGGGCTGCTACACTACAGAAATAATTAAAAATACAAATAAAAGTTATAAATAAAATTTAAATAGTTTGGTTTGTGGGGCCAAACTGGGTACTGGCAGACAGCTGCCAGTACCCAAGATGGCGGTAATTAGGTAGGGGAGAGGGTTAGAGAGCTGGAGGGGGGGATCAGGGAGGTTGGTGCTAAGGCAGGGGTCCATCACAACTAAAATATTTTATCATTTTTATTAAAAAAAAAAAAAAAACCTATTTTATTTAGTACTGGCAGACTTTCTGCCAGTACTTAAGATGGCGGTAACAATTGTGGGGTGGGGGAGGGAAGAGAGCTGTTTGGGAGGTATCAGGGGGTGGGATGCGTCAGGTGGGAGGCTGATCTCTAAAATTAACCCTGCAAGTTCCCTACAAGCTACCTAATTTAACCCCTTCACTGCTGGGCATAATTCACGTGTGGTGCGCAGCAGCATTTAGCGGCCTTCTAATTACCAAAAAGCAACGCCAAAGCCATATAAGTCTGCTATAAGCTTTTACAACAATTTCTGCCATAATAGCACAAGCTGTTTGTAAATAATTTCAGTGAGAAACCTAAAATTGTGAAAAAACAGAATTTATGTTTACCTGATAAATTACTTTCTCCAACGGTGTGTCCGGTCCACGGCGTCATCCTTACTTGTGGGATATTCTCTTCCCCAACAGGAAATGGCAAAGAGCCCAGCAAAGCTGGTCACATGATCCCTCCTAGGCTCCGCCTTCCCCAGTCATTCGACCGACGTAAAGGAGGAATATTTGCATAGGAGAAATCATATGATACCGTGGTGACTGTAGTTAAAGAAAATAAATCATCAGACCTGATTAAAAAAACCAGGGCGGGCCGTGGGCCCGACACACCCATGGAGAAAGTAATTTATCAGGTAAACATAAATTCTGTTTTCTCCAACATAGGTGTGTCCGGTCCACGGCGTCATCCTTACTTGTGGGAACCAATACCAAAGCTTTAGGACACGGATGATGGGAGGGAGCAAATCAGGTCACCTAGATGGAAGGCACCACGGTTTGCAAAACCTTTCTCCCAAAAATAGCCTCAGAAGAAGCAAAAGTATCAAATTTGTAAAATTTGGTAAAAGTGTGCAGTGAAGACCAAGTCGCTGCCTTACATATCTGATCAACAGAAGCCTCGTTCTTGAAGGCCCATGTGGAAGCCACGGCCCTAGTGGAATGAGCTGTGATTCTTTCAGGAGGCTGCCGTCCGGCAGTCTCATAAGCCAATCTGATGATGCTTTTAAGCCAAAAAGAGAGAGAGGTAGAAGTTGCTTTTTGACCTCTCCTTTTACCAGAATAAACAACAAACAAGGAAGATGTTTGTCTGAAATCCTTTGTAGCATCTAAATAGAATTTTAGAGCACGGACTATGTCCAAATTGTGTAACAAACGTTCCTTCTTTGAAACTGGATTCGGACACAAAGAAGGCACGACTATCTCCTGGTTAATGTTTTTGTTAGAAACAACTTTCGGAAGAAAACCAGGTTTAGTACGCAAAACCACCTTATCTGCATGGAACACCAGATAAGGAGGAGAACACTGCAGAGCAGATAACTCTGAAACTCTTCTAGCAGAAGAAATTGCAACCAAAAACAAAACTTTCCAAGATAATAGCTTAATATCTACGGAATGTAAGGGTTCAAACGGAACCCCCTGAAGAACTGAAAGAACTAAATTGAGACTCCAAGGAGGAGTCAAAGGTTTGTAAACAGGCTTGATTCTAACCAGAGCCTGAACAAAAGCTTGAACATCTGGCACAGCCAACAGCTTTTTGTGAAGTAAAACAGATAAAGCAGAAATCTGTCCCTTCAAAGAACTTGCAGATAATCCTTTCTCCAAACCTTCTTGAAGAAAGGATAGAATCTTAGGAATTTTTATCTTGTTCCATGGGAATCCTTTAGATTCACACCAACAGATATATTTTTTCCATATTTTATGGTAGATTTTTCTAGTTACAGGCTTTCTGGCCTGAACAAGAGTATCAATGACAGAATCTGAGAACCCTCGCTTTGATAAGATCAAGCGTTCAATCTCCAAGCAGTCAGTTGGAGTGAGGCCAGATTCGGATGTTCGAACGGACCTTGAACAAGAAGGTCCTGTCTCAAAGGTAGCTTCCATGGTGGAGCCGATGACATATTCACCAGGTCTGCATACCAAGTCCTGCGTGGCCACGCAGGGGCTATCAAAATCACCGATGCCCTCTCCTGATTGATCCTGGCTACCAGCCTGGGGATGAGAGGAAACGGTGGGAATACATAAGCTAGGTTGAAGGTCCAAGGTGCTACTAGTGCATCTACTAGAGTCGCCTTGGGATCCCTGGATCTGGACCCGTAGCAAGGAACCTTGAAGTTCTGACGAGAGGCCATCAGATCCATGTCTGGAATGCCCCACAATTGAGTAATTTGGGCAAAGATTTCCGGATGGAGTTCCCACTCCCCCGGATGAAATGTCTGACGACTCAGAAAATCCGCTTCCCAGTTTTCCACTCCTGGGATGTGGATTGCAGACAAGTGGCAGTAGTGATTCTCCGCCCATTGAATGATTTTGGTCACTTCTTCCATCGCCAGGGAACTCCTTGTTCCCCCCTGATGGTTGATATACGCAACAGTCGTCATGTTGTCTGATTGAAACCGTATGAATTTGGCCTTTGCTAGCTGAGGCCAAGCCTTGAGAGCATTGAATATCGCTCTCAGTTCCAGAATATTTATGGGGAGAAGAGATTCTTCCCGAGACCAAAGACCCTGAGCTTTCAGGGGTTCCCAGACCGCGCCCCAGCCCACCAGACTGGCGTCGGTCGTGACAATGACCCACTCTGGTCTGCGGAAGCTCATCCCCTGTGACAGGTTGTCCAGGGTCAGCCACCAACGGAGTGAATCTCTGGTCCTCTGATCTACTTGTATCGTCGGAGACAAGTCTGTATAATCCCCATTCCACTGACTGAGCATGCACAGTTGTAATGGTCTCAGATGAATTCGCGCAAAAGGAACTATGTCCATTGCCGCGACCATCAAACCTATTACTTCCATGCACTGCGCTATGGAAGGAAGAGGAACAGAATGAAGTACTTGACAAGAGCTTAGAAGTTTTGATTTTCTGGCCTCTGTCAGAAAAATCCTCATTTCTAAGGAGTCTATTATTGTTCCCAAGAAGGGAACTCTTGTTAACGGAGATAGAGAACTTTTTTCTACGTTCACTTTCCACCCGTGAGATCTGAGAAAGGCCAGGACAATGTCCGTATGAGCCTTTGCTTGTGGTAGGGACGACGCTTGAATCAGTATGTCGTCCAAGTAAGGTACTACTGCAATGCCCCTTGGTCGTAGTACCGCTAGAAGGGACCCCAGTACCTTTGTGAAAATTCTTGGAGCAGTGGCTAATCCGAATGGAAGTGCCACAAACTGGTAATGCTTGTCCAGAAAGGCGAACCTTAGGAACCGATGATGTTCCTTGTGGATAGGAATATGTAGATACGCATCCTTTAAATCCACCGTGGTCATGAATTGACCTTCCTGGATGGAAGGAAGAATTGTCCGAATGGTTTCCATTTTGAACGATGGAACCTTGAGAAACTTGTTTAGGATCTTGAGATCTAAGATTGGTCTGAATGTTCCCTCTTTTTTGGGAACTATGAACAGATTGGAGTAGAATCCCATCCCTTGTTCTCCTAATGGAACAGGATGAATCACTCCCATTTTTAACAGGTCTTCTACACAATGTAAGAATGCCTGTCTTTTTATGTGGTCTGAAGACAATTGAGACCTGTGGAACCTCCCCCTTGGGGGAAGCTCCTTGAATTCCAGAAGATAACCTTGGGAGACTATTTCTAGTGCCCAAGGATCCAGAACATCTCTTGCCCAAGCCTGAGCGAAGAGAGAAAGTCTGCCCCCCACCAGATCCGGACCCGGATCGGGGGCCAACATCTCATGCTGTCTTGGTAGCAGTGGCAGGTTTCTTGGCCTGCTTACCTTTGTTCCAGCCTTGCATTGGCCTCCAGGCTGGCTTGGTTTGAGAAGTATTACCCTCTTGCTTAGAGGATGTAGCACTTGGGGCTGGTCCGTTTCTGCGAAAGGGACGAAAATTTGGTTTATTTTTAGCCTTGAAAGACCTATCCTGAGGAAGGGCGTGGCCCTTACCCCCAGTGATATCAGAAATAATCTCTTTCAAGTCAGGGCCAAACAGCGTTTTCCCCTTGAAAGGTATGTTAAGCAATTTGTTCTTGGAAGACGCATCCGCTGACCAAGATTTTAGCCAAAGCGTTCTGCGCGCCACAATAGCAAACCCTGAATTTTTCGCCGCTAATCTAGCCAATTGCAAAGTGGCGTCTAAAGTAAAAGAGTTAGCCAATTTGAGAGCATGAATTCTGTCCATAATCTCCTCATAAGAAGAATCTTTATTGAGCGACTTTTCTAGTTCATCGAACCAGAAACACGCTGCTGTAGTGACAGGAACCATGCATGAAATTGGTTGTAGAAGGTAACCTTGCTGAACAAACATCTTTTTAAGCAAACCCTCTAATTTTTTATCCATAGGATCTTTGAAAGCACAACTATCTTCTATAGGGATAGTAGTGCGTTTGTTTAGAGTAGAAACCGCCCCCTCGACCTTGGGGACTGTCTGCCATAAGTCCTTTCTGGGGTCGACCATAGGAAACAATTTCTTAAATATAGGGGGAGGGACAAAAGGTATGCCGGGCCTTTCCCATTCTTTGTTTACAATGTCCGCCACCCGCTTGGGTATAGGAAAAGCTTCGGGGGGCCCCGGGACCTCTAGGAACTTGTCCATCTTACATAATTTCTCTGGAATGACCAAATTCTCACAATCATCCAGAGTAGATAACACCTCCCTAAGCAGAGCGCGGAGATGTTCCAATTTAAATTTGAATGAAATCACATCAGGTTCAGCTTGTTGAGAAATTTTCCCTGAATCTGAAATTTCTCCCTCAGACAAAACCTCCCTGGCCCCCTCATGACTGGTGTAGGGGCACTTCAGAACCAATATCATCAGCGTCCTCATGCTCTTCAGTATTTTCTAAAACAGAGCAGTCGCGCTTTCGCTGATAAGTGGGCATTTTGGCTAAAATGTTTTTGATAGAATTATCCATTACAGCCGTTAATTGTTGCATAGTAAGGAGTATTGGCGCACTAGATGTACTAGGGGCCTCCTGTGTGGGCAAGACTGGCGTAGACGAAGGAGGGGATGATGCAGTACCATGCTTACTCCCCTCACTTGAGGAATCATCTTGGGCATCATTTTCTCTAAATTTTGTGTCACATAAATCACATCTATTTAAATGAGAAGGAACCTTGGCTTCCCCACATACAGAACATAGTCTATCTGATAGTTCAGACATGTTAAACAGGCATAAACTTGATAACAAAGTACAAAAAACGTTTTAAAATAAAACCGTTACTGTCACTTTAAATTTTAAACTGAACACACTTTATTACTGAAAATGTGAAAAAGTATGAAGGAATTGTTCAAAATTCACCAAAATTTCACCACAGTGTCTTAAAGCCTTAAAAGTATTGCACACCGGAGCCGTTTTTATATTTAACCCCTATACAGTCCCTGGTATCTGCTTTGCTGAGACCCAACCAAGCCCAAAGGGGAATACGATACCAAATGACGCCTTCAGTAAGCTTTTTCTATGTATCTGAGCTCCTCACACATGCATCTGCATGTCTTGCTTCCCAAAAACAACTGCGCAATAGAGGCGCGAAAATGAGGCTCTGCCTATGATTAGAGAAGGCCCCCAGTGAAAAAGGTGTTCAATACAGTGCCTGCCGGTTATTTTACATAATTCCCAAGAATAAAATAACTCCTCAAAACTATGAAGTATTAAAAATGCTTATATATCAATCGTTTTAGCCCAGAAAAATGTCTACCAGTCTTTAAAGCCCTTGTGAAGCCCTTTATTCTTATTTAATAAAAATGGCTTACCGGATCCCATAGGGAAAATGACAGCTTCCAGCATTACCAAGTCTTGTTAGAAATGTGTCATACCTCAAGCAGCAAAAGTCTGCTCACTGTTTCCCCCAACTGAAGTTAATTCCTCTCAACAGTCCTGTGTGGAAACAGCCATCGATTTTAGTAACGGTTGCTAAAATCATTTTCCTCTTACAAACAGAAATCTTCATCTCTTTTCTGTTTCAGAGTAAATAGTACATACCAGCACTATTTTAAAATAACAAACTCTTGATTGAAGAATAAAAACTACATTTAAACACCAAAAAACTCTAAGCCATCTCCGTGGAGATGTTGCCTGTACAACGGCAAAGAGAATGACTGGGGAAGGCGGAGCCTAGGAGGGATCATGTGACCAGCTTTGCTGGGCTCTTTGCCATTTCCTGTTGGGGAAGAGAATATCCCACAAGTAAGGATGCCGCCGTGGACCGGACACACCTATGTTGGAGAAATGTAAAGTTTTTTTTTTATTTGCTCGCATTTGGCGGTGAAATGGTGGCATAAAATATACCAAAATGGGCCTAGATCAATACTTGGGGTTGTCTACTACACTACACTAAAGCTAAAATTAACCCTACAAGCTCCCTAATTAACCCCTTCACTCCTGGGCATAAAACATGTGTGGTGCGCAGCGGCATTTAGCGGCCTTCTAATTACCAAAAAGCAACCACAAAGTCATATAAGTCTGTTATTTCTGAAAAAGGGGATCCCAGAGAAGCATTTACAACCATTTGTGCCATAATTGCAGAAGCTGTTTGTAAATAATTTCAGTGGGAAACCTAAAGATTGTGACAAAATTTGTGAAAAAGTGAACTTTTTTTTTTTTTTTTTTTTTTTTTATCGCATTTGGCGGTGAAATGGTGGCATGAAATATACCAAAATGGGCCTAGATCAATACTTTGGGATGTCTTCTAAAACAAAATATATACATGTCAAGGGATATTCAGGTATTCCTGACAGATATCAGGGTTCCAAAGTAACTAGCGCTCATTTTGAAAAAAAGTGGTTTGGAAATAGCAAAGTGCTACTTGTATTTATTGCCCCATAAATTGCAAAAAAAGCAAAGAACATGTAAACATTGGGTATTTCTAAACTCAGGACAAAATTTATAAACTATTTAGCATGGGTGTTTTTTGGTGATTGTAGATGTGTAACAGATTTTGGGGGTCAAAGTTAGAAAAAGTGTGTTTTTTTCCATTTTTTCCTTATATTTTATCATTTTTTTTTTAGTAAATTATAAGATATGATGAAAATAATGGTATCTTTAGAAAGTCCATTTAATGACGAGAAAAACGGTATATAATATGTGTGGGTACAGTAAACGAGTAAGAGGAAAATTACAGCTAAATGCAAACACTGCAGAAATGTAAAAATAGCCATTGTCATTAAAGGGACAGTATACTGTAAAATTGTTTTTCCCTTAATGTGTTTACAATTGCTTTTTTTACCAACTGCAGAGTAAAAAATTTATGAAAATTAGCTTTTTAAGACTTATTTGTGTATATTAAAGCTCTGATTTTGTGTTTTGAAGCCACAGCCTAATAAAATAGGTTGAGCTTGTAGGTATAATCAGATCTCATTACTGTATCACATTGTGCACATATACCTGCTTCTTTATCTTATATCTGTCCTTAAAACAATCACCAATACTTTGAGAGAACAATGGAAAATCAACATTTTATTACCTTATCTCTGCTTTATCACACTGGGAGTGTAATTTCTTCTGCTGGCTGTGTTTACAAAGTTTATCTATAGCTGGTACGCGCGGCCACAAACTTTCAGAATAGGTGGGGATACCACATGCTAAATTATCAATTTCAAATGCCAATATAAGGGTAAAGGAGCTACTTGTAAACAATTTAATACACTCCAGCAGGAAAAGTGGATCATTGGGAACAAATTAAAGGGGAGAAAATTTTTGAGTAAACTGTCCCTTTAAGGGTAAGAAAATTGAAAAATGGTCCGGTCATTAAGGGGTTAAAATTGTATGCTCTATCCAAATCATGTAAGGATTTTTGGGGTTTTTCTGTCCCTTTAATTTAAAAACAAACAAAATTACAGACAACTATTTTGCAACACTTATTTTTTGCTTAAAAAAAAGTATGCCTACTACTATATCAAGGAAATGCAAACATTTGAATGCATTCCTTGTGTGGCACATCATTTAAAGCACTTTAAATCTTTTTTATTATTATTATTACTATTATTATAATAATGAGGACAGAAAAAAAGTTAGGATACTTACTGTTTTCTATCTGTAATACTAATTAAGAAAATTGCTAGATCTTAAGGCTATAGAATGGATATATATATATATATAGCATAACACTGTATTTCTGAGATTATACAACATAGTACCTTTTATGTTGGTGGAATCAAGCGGAATCTGGTTTGACAAATGCTTTTTAATTAGGTCTTCAGCCTTAAAGTTCTTATTCCTCTTCAGTATGTCTGATGGACACCTTCCCACTTCGTCCGTAATACACGGGTTACAACCGTAATCTAGAAGCATCTTCACATCCTGTGCTTGATCTGAAGGAAGCCATAATACAATTATTGGCACAGGATTATATATATACTGTTTTTTGTTATTATTGTTTTTTTATTAAGGTTTACAAGGTTGCAAACAATTGAATACAAACATCTGCAGTTACCTATATACCAAGTGAATACTCCACAGCACCTTTTCAATGTATAAAATGTCCTTTATTTAATTCACATGAAAGGAAAGATATGCAACGTTTCGGGAACATAGTCCCTTAATCATGCATACTGAACAGTGCACCTGTACCTCAATTTAAAGGTGTAACTAACCAATCACCAACTTGTATTCAAACACTCCCCTAATCATAATGTTTTTTTTCCAGAGGCAGGAGTAATGCTGCCCTCTAGTGTACCTAAAGGAAATGAACCATAGAATTTAATTTGTCAATGAAACGCCA